>NW_010244344.1:0-446 GCF_000690775.1 Eurypyga helias | reverse complement strand
GGCCACAGTTTGCTTTCACTTGGAGGGGCGTCCAATACACCTGGAATCGACTGCCCCAGGGGTGGAAGCACAGTCTTGCCATCTGCCATGTTCCTATCCAGACCTTACTGGAACAGGGTGCAGCCCCAGAACATCTGCAGTACATTGATGACATCATCGTATGGGGCGACACAGCAAAGTTTTTGAGAAAGGGAAGAAGATAATCCAAATCCTTCTGAAAGCTGGTTTTGCCATAAAGCAAAGTAAGGTTAAGGGACCCACACGAGAGATCCAGTTCTTAGGAATAAAATGGCAAGATGGGCGTCACCAGATCCCGATGGACGTGATCAACAAAATCACAGCAATGTCCCCACCAACAAGCAAAAAGGAAACACAAGCTTTCCTAGATGTCGTGGGTTTCTGGCAAGCGCATATTCTAAACTACAGCCAAATTGTCAGCCCTGTCT
>NW_010244343.1:35794-50661 GCF_000690775.1 Eurypyga helias | reverse complement strand
CTTTACGCTCCCCTTCCCCAGCCTCGCTCCCTCCATTCATGCACGGTGTAAAAGTTGTCCTGCCCATCCCCACTCCCCGAGCATCCCCATCCACTCCTAACGATGCTAACCGGACGCTCGACCTCCCCAAGCAAAGGCCAGGGCCGGGTGGCTTTGCTCCCCCCGGCTGGGGAAGTTTGGGAGGGGTGGGGTGGTGGTGGCTTTCCTGGCAGTTTCCACAAGCGCCTCTCCTTTTCCTCCGGCATAGGGGATTGAGCGAGCTGAAGGCTGGGGAAGTGCAGAAGCGCTTCTCCGGGAGCTGTTTGCAGCCCGACGCTGCTCTGACTGGTGATGAGATCCTTCACGCAGCATGTCGGGCAAACTGGGAGGCTCTACGCTCACGGAGGGCGTGCTGGTTTTGGCCCCTCTCTCTCCCTCTGCTCCCAGCAAGACGCCTCGTCCTCTGAGACAGCGGCGAGCGGAGCGTTGTGCTCGGCAGCGTGAGGGTGCTCGGAGGATGGCAGGCAGGGAGGTGTTTTCCCATCAGCTCCGCCAGCCCGAGGACCTGATGCAATAAGCCTCTGGGTGAGTAACCTTAATTTAGGTGAGCGGCTGGATTAAAGCCACTGGGGCTGGAGGACTTGGTGGGCAAACACACCCTTCGGAGCTGGTCACCGCAGGGAGGGAGGAATGGGAGATAGAGGTGAGTCAGGAGCTGAGCTACTGTGGCAGAAACATCTCCAGAGGGCTGCTGACTCCCTGACAGCCTGAGGTCCTTCGCAGGAAGGAATCGGGAGGATGCCCATGGACCTTGACCCCCGGGTTTGAAGCCTCCTGGAAATGCACTTGATCCCTGCTGGAGAAGCTGGAGTAGGAGTCAGCCCGTTGCGAGCACAGCCCAGGGGTGCTCAGTTTTGATACCACTCCCCCGTCTCCGGCATCAGCCTCCTGCCAACCCAGGTACGGGGGGCTTCTGTGCCAGTGGGTGATATCTCTCTGCTTTTCTGGGGTCAGAAAATGTTTTGTTACGGGCCAGAAATCACATCTAGTTGTAGCCCATTGGGGGGCAGGGAGCAGAGCAATGGGAGGCTGGGAACAAAAGCTCAGGGCATGTGGAAAGGCTGTGTGTTGAAGAACTGAGTTGGTGGAGGATGTTTCCCTGGAGTAACCTCGGGGAAATGCTGCATTTGCTTTGGTTACAGCTTCGTGTGAGCCTGGGACATACGTTTCGTGGTGATGTGCATTTTTCTTTCTCTGCCTCTGGAGCATCCCGGCTGGGATACCACAGAGGGAAGGCACCCGGTGAGGCTTCCAGGTGTCCCCAGAAGTGCACCCGCCTGCACTGCAGACAGCCCCTAGCACTCTGGAACTGCGCTCCAGGAGCCCACCATCCCTTCCCATCCTGGGGACAGGATTCGCTGGCAGCTTGCCTCCGCTGGCCCTGTGCGTGTGCCACGCTGTTCCCAGAACCTGCTTGGTCGGGGTCGCAGTTTGCCTCTCTTGAACGATGGGATGGGTGGGCAGGGTTGTTCCCTGGCTGGTATTTGAGATACTGCTTTTCCCTCCTGGCTGCCTTTCTGCGCTCAGTCTACAGCGAAATGACATCATCTAGAGCCGCATCAGCACGCGGCGCCCCGGGGACATCCTTGCTCTTGGGGTCTGCGCTGGGGACAGCCAGGGACCCTGTGCTGGTTCCTCGCAAGTTGACAAAACCGTTGCTTGTGGGGATCGGGGGACCCCGCGCCAGTCTGGGCTGGAGGAGAGGGCATGGGCCCCGTGCACCTCCAGTGCCGAAAAATCCCCTAAGGGTTCAGCTGCCAGAGCTGAGCTGTGGGTGAAGATGCTCTTTGCCCTGTGAGAATGTATCAGCCACTCAGTCCTCATCCCCACTTGTATTCCAGCTGTCCAGCTCCCTCACCCCAAAATCGTGGGGATATGCTCTGCTGGAGCAGCTGCTGGCAGATTTACCAGTCTGCCCAGTTGTATACTGGAATTGCATTGTCTTTGTTAGCCTGTTAGCAGTCTCAGCATGGCATGTGAAGAGTCTGGGAGCAATAACTCCTTTTCTTGCTCCCATTACGCCCCATGGAAAGAGTTTCCCACTGACTTCAGTGGAAACCTCTGCCCGGGAAAAGCTGACCGGAGTCGCTCGCGTCGCTGTAAATCAGGGCTTGTTCTCCAGGAGCCGTCGGTGTGCCGAGAACGTAATACCCGGTTAATTGATGAAAAAGCAACGCTTGCAGTCTGCTGTCCTGGTTCGGCGTTGCAGGCTCTTATAAGGAGCTCTTTATGTGAGAGCCTTGGCTTGCGTTCAGAGGCGCGGTGGGGGGAAAAGGAGAAGAAAAGGTAAATTTTTCTGGCACGGTGGAGTAGCCAGGCGTTAAAAACGGTGCTCCTAGCAGGATGCAAAACCACAAAACAACGTGGAAAAAAAAAAAAAGAATTGAACGCTTTTTCCACCCCAAAATCGTACAGTTTGTCTTTTAAACCTCTGTAAAGTATTTGTCGAGGAACCTGAGTCATCAATTTTTGCTGCTTTGGCTCAGTTTCCTGGTGGCTGGTTTTGCGAGGTTACTTGTTTGGCTCACAGGAGCAGGGGAAAAAGTAATTCCTGGGAAATCAGGTGAGTGTGGAGATCATAACAATATTGTTAAAATACCAGAAAAACAAACTAGTATTCAGCAAGAAGGGCTCCATTTTTTATTTTCCTGCTGCTTTTGCTGAGGCTTTGGTTTTGGGAGCCGTCAGATTTTCTGCCTGTAGCCAGCAGGAAAAAGCTCACGTCTAAAATAGTCGCCTTCCCCCCAGCCCTGGATTTTCCATCATCACGTGATTCCAGAAGCTGAGGATTTAAGAAGAAACATCAGCCATCGTGAGGCTGGTTTCAAAAATGAGACGAGCTGGGAACCCAAGTTTTGCTGTTTAATAGCACGCTGGGTGCTGTGCACCCACTTTCATATTCCCTCGAGCGTGTCCGAAGCTGTTGGGAAGGGGTCGAGAATTTATCAGACGTAGTTCTCTTTATACACCGCCGCATCTTTTGTATCGCTGGCAGACAAATCCGGCTCGGGGTGAGGCTTCACACGTCAAGTGGCAGCATCTCTGCTGCAGAGCAGGCTGATAAAATACAATCCTTCAGGAAAAGCTTGGATGATAGCGATGGGAATTGCTGGGGGGTGAAGGTGGGCTCTGGACAGCAGCGATGCCTTTCGTGGCTGGGTGCTGGCGTGTTGGCACAAGTGAGCGTTGCACATAACTAACTAGGAATTAATATTTATTTATGGCATCAAGGGAAGGGCTTTGAAGCTCTGGCTGCTATGGGGATGAGACGGTGGGACCTGCACGCCTGTCCTCCCTTGGGGCTGCTGCTGGGGCCTCCCTGGCACGCTTGTAACTCTGGCACGTGGTCTGTTAGAAATTGGTTAAAGATGCTTCACATTACCTAAGTGATGATTTTGGGTTTTTTTTCCCTCTCGCTTGTGATACATGGTGTTGGCTGGAAATAGGAATTCAATTAAAATTCAGAAAGCCGGCATTTCAGTTTCCAATACCTTAGAAAAGCCTTTAATAAGTTGAAGAGCCGGTATGAGTTCAGTGTACGAGATGCAGGTGATTCCCTCTGCACGTGGAAGGAGCCCTGTCCCGTCCAGTCCAGCACCTTCCTCACCGGGCTGCCCTTCACCTTTACATTTCAGAGGGTCTGGCTGTAACTAGGTCAACTTCTTCCTCCAAATCTGCTCTTACTTGTTGTTGAAATAGATATATTTCCCCCCCCCCCCCCCCCCCGCAATCATGAGAGCAGCTTGTACGGCCGCTCCAGTATTGGGGTGGGAAGGTTTTAACGCAGTGGCTGGCAGTTAAAATCTGCCCCAAATCCTGAGAGCGCCTTGTCCTCCCTCCCTGCGTCTCCTGGCTTGTTTGTTTGTCCCACCCAGAGCGCGTGTTGGGGATGAGCATCGCAGCCGTGGGCAGGGAAGCAGTCGGTGTCTGGCATTTGCCTGTCTTGGACGGGGCCTCCCATGGGTGCTGCTCCCAGGACCCAGCTGGCCGCTTGCCCACAGCCAAGTGGCAACGCCAGTCTGTGCTCCGGAATGGCGAGGGAGAACTGGCTGCCGTGGCAGTCGGCAGTGTGTGAGTGCAGCGGGCACAGAGCTGGGGTGTAAACCTTTCCCTTGGGTGTGCTTTGTAGGGCGGTCGTGAAAAACGTTAGATGCGATCACCAGGATTCACGGCGACATCACAATGTTTTCTGCCCTAAATCACAGATTTCCCTAAATTGAGCCCTGGAGGAAGCCTGTAGTCAAGCGAAAACGTGCCATCCTCCCAGCATATCTAAGCCGAATGCGCGCCTGCCAGCGGAGACTGGAGTGGGGTCGGTCTGTGCGTCTCAGCCATCGCCGCGCGTCCTTAACGCAGGATGCTGCTGGGCTCCCGTCCTGCCCTGTCCCTCGTTTGCCCTTTTCTCCGTTCCTGAGCAGCAAGCCCGGCACGGCCGCGGCTCCAGAAGGCACATGCGGCTTATGCGCAGTGCGTGCAGCGATCCCAGGTCATGCAGTGAGCACGGGGCGTGCAGCGAGGCTGGGCTTTGCCTCCTGCACAGACACCCGTGGTGTAGTTGTCTGGTAGCGGCCGTCAGAGCCCGTCTGTTTTCTCTCAGATTTAGAGGGAATATTTCTTTTTTTGAGGGTGTTTTTGGCCACTTTCTGGTTTTTCTGAGCGCTCTCCCAGAACGTGCTGGATGCCTGCAGCTCCTCCAGACCCCTGTCAGCAATGGTGCTGCCTCCCTCCGCACGTCAGCGCTGGGTGTGGAGGAGCCAGTTTTGCTTTCGTTTGCCGGGCTGGAGCCCGTCGCTTTCCACAGGGGGAGAATTACGGAAACACCTTTGCTACTGGGCGCCTGGGGCCCTGCCCTCTCCGGAGCACTCGGCTCTCCTGCTCTTCAGAGCTTGTGATTTCTCTCTGGTAAGTGGCTTTAGTTGCTTCTGGACCGTGCATTAACATTTTCAGACTTCATCTGGAATGGGTTGGAGAACAAATGCTGCTGCCCTGTGCTGCCCAAGGGCATGGGGTCGGTGCCAGCCAGCCGCCATCTGAGGCTGCCTGCATGCTGGAATTGTCATGTTTGGATTCCCTCGCGTATCCCTGGCTTACTGAGATCTACAGTTCTGGTGTTTCTGCGGGCATGAGCCCCTCTGCGGGGACATGGGTCCTGTCCTCTGGTCCTGGAGCAGTGACCAGGCAATAGCCGTGTCCCTACAGTTGCTGGGGACCAGCCTCCATCCTGGAGGGATGCTGGTGCAGGTACGGGACCACTGCTAGGGCTCTTGCCTTTCCCTTCTCCCGGCGGTGGCAGATCCCCTTAGCTACAGGGCGGCTGCTTTGAGCAGAACATCCCCAGGGACTTCCAGCTGCTGCTTGGCTGGGGAAGGAGCCAGGTGGCAGGTTTGGGTGGCACACTGGGGGGTGCAGGGGGACCCTTGGAGATGTCACCAGGGTGGCAGTAGGAGGGGGATCCAGGGTGGGATGGGACTGTGCGGAGAAGTCTTGCTCCTTTGTCACGGGCTGGTTTCTTTGCTGGTGCCGCTCTCTCCCAGAATCCAACGGCTGTCTTGCCACACATGGGGATGGCAGAGGCAGCTGGGGGTGGTGGGTTTGTACTTGCTGTCTGTGGTGTCTACCTCCAGACTGGCCAGGGAAGGTGCTTTGGAGCGGCTTTTCGGGTGGTGAGACAAGCTGTGGGTGGTGCTGGCGAGTCCTGGGCTCTACAGACCCCCTTGCTCACGGGGTCCGGGCAGGGGGTTTGTTTCTTCCAGGCTTCGGAGCATCTTCCCTAGCTCCGGCTGCTGGCAGCCCTCTTCATGGTCCTAAATCCCAACAGGCAGTGGTCAGACTTGGGTGGGAAAGAGGGGGAAGGGCACTGCCCAGGGAGGAGGTCTGTGGACAGCAGAAGGCGGGATGGCCCTGTCCTCTCTGGCTGTCACTGTGGCTGCGTGCAGCAGCCGAGGCTGGGGCCGTGGTGCCTGCGGGGTGCGAGTGCAGAGTGCCATTGCCGTGGTGCACGAGGAGCAGAGGAGCTCTGCCAGTGTGAGGGACTGTAAATGATGCCTCCTAATCTCCTTTCCCTGGAGGGCCTTGTGTGCCGGTCCTGTTAATGTGATTACACTGGTAATCATCACTGGGTGTGGTGTATTATACTGTCAGGGTACCTGTCAGTGTCCTGACTCCATGGGGCACCCAGGAAGCTGATGTTCTGGCACCTTCGTATGGATGGAGTGGTGCTCTTTGCATCCCATAGGATGCCCTGGGACAGGGCTGTCGGAGAGGGGATGCTCCTGTCCCGTGGCCTAGAACTTGTCCATGCCTCCTCGGCAGGGCCTCCTGGGTCTGTCATGGCTGAGCCCCCAGCCAGGGCTGGGCTTCTAAAGGGTGTTCCTGGGCCGCCTGGCAGCGGCAGCCATGGGTCGGACGGGCTGCATCGCAGCTCCTCTCCTCGCACCCCATAGCTCCTTGCGAGCCAGCCGGCTGCCCGGTGGGATGTCCGGAGGCAGGGCTGCAAAGTCCCCTCTGCCCCAGGCAGGGAGCAAAGGCAGTTTCACCCAGGGGGTCCTGGGACCGCTGGGAGGTCCCCAGGAGGTTTTATGGCTTCCATAAGTTCCCTTCCAGCTGTTACTCATCCTGGGCAGGGAAGCAGCGATCTTTCTCCCTGCATGCAGCTGAAGAAGCTGGATGGGACTCCCAAATCCGCAAGTCAGGGCGGCAGAGGGAGTGATGAGCATCCCCACAGGCAGGTCCTTCTGCATGGGAAGTGCTTCTTTCTTCACAGTTATGATCCCAGGTTTATCAGTGCTTGGATGTGGCTTAGTGGGTCATGTCCCCATTATCCCTCCAGTTGGTCTGTGGAGATGGATCTCCCGCTGGGTGAAACTCTCCCTGCACGATCAGGGTGGGATCCCGGCACCACTGCCTGCCCCATGCTGGGCCTGGGGTGCTGGCATCAATCTGAGCTAACTCCAGCCACCTAATTACTGCAAGGTACTTGCCACGGGTTAATTGCTGCGTGTTCCCTGGGAGCTGGGGGAGAGGATGCTGCAGCTGAGACCCCGCACGGGGTACAGGTACCCCCTGAAGATGCCAGCTTCTCTCTGGGGACTGCCAAGGGAGCTGGGGCTTTTGCTGCCTTTATTTTCAGCTGGGATCTGTGTTGCCCATCCCGCTTCCTGCTCTGTCCTCCTGCAAATCCTGGCGCTCTCCCTTTTCTTCTCCTTCACCCATGCACTGTCTGCGCTGCCGTGTTGGCTCAGTGGTGAACAGGTGGCCCTGTGTCCGGCCTCACTGGCACCCACCAGCCCTGTCCTCAGTCTCTGCAATGACCCTGGTGCCCAGAGTAGCCTGGATGGATTTATTTGCCCCAGGGAGCAAAGGAAGGGCCTGGGAAATTCCTCGGCTGGTGGTGGCTGTTCTGTGTTGTCAGAGGGGCTTTTCCCCATCCCCCAGCCCTGATCCACCCCATGAGACCAAATATGGTTTGGGAAGATCTTCCTGGGATGGGACCTGCTCTTGGATGGACACCTGAGCATCCAGGGCATGGGACAGGTATAGGCTGCCCTTTGAGTGATGCCTTCCAGGGCAGGTGCGTGGGATGATGGGGCTACCTGGGTCCGGTGAGGGAGCAGGATCCGTCCCGCTTTCTCAGCCAGCCCTGATCTTGCTAAGGAGTGTGATTCAGACCCTCTGGGGTCCCCAGGGAGTTGGTGGTGCTGCTGGCTGGGTGAGGGCTGGGTGAAAGCCCTCCTACACATCTCACTTTCACCATGTGCCTTTAGAAAGGATTTGGGGGTTGCTGGATTGCTCCCCACTAGGCTGCCCCAGCTCCTTACATACCTCATACCTGCCAAAGCCAAGCATTCAAATTCAAATTGGTTTAGAGCTATCTAGCCACAAAAAGATGCTCGAACCCTTTCCCACACCATTAAAGCTGCCTTTCACTCTCTCCCCTGTGATAAATTTGTTGCCAAATGGCATTACGCTATAGGAAAGCAAAGCAGAGATTGCAGCAAGGTGGCGGGCGATGGCACATTTCAACCCACTTTTCCCTTGAAAGTGCCTGAACACAAGGAGTACCCCCGGGATGGTTTGTGTTCAGTGCCTTACTCTGGGACTCCAGTTCATCTGCCCTTTCCCTCTTGGGCTTTTACTCCTCTTCCCTGTAGGACTTGGAAGAACTGCCTTGCCTGTCCCGGCGCGCTGGCTGGGGGGTCGTGGTGTCTGACGCAGCCGGGTACAGAGCCCTCTGTGTGCGGCATCGTCTCGCGCTGGCTGGGACTTACGGAGGGGCTGAAATGTGAAGCCGCTCTGGGGGCCCAGCTCTGGTGCTGTGGGGTACCTGCTGAAGCACCATTAGGCACAGTTTCCATCAGGAAGGGATCATTGGGGAAATTACTTGGTTATGTCATCCTGAAACCCTTTTTCCCTCTGTATCAGGGCCCCAGAGTATCTCAGTACGGTTCCCTTGGCTTCTTCCACCAGGCAGGACTGTGGGACTCGCTCACAGCACACCAGCCTGCAAACCAGAGCCCAGCCTGGGCATCCCTCTGTGCCAGGTCTGCTCCAAATCTCCTGGAATCTGGGAGAAGTTGAGCTCAGTCCCAGCCATGCCACCCGCTCTGGAATGCTCGGAGGCAGTTTTCAGCCTTTCCCTGCCTCACAGGAGAGACGCAGATCCTCTGGCAGTAGCAGGTACCCGAGGTGTACATCCTTGCAGGGCGTTTCCGTGTGCGAGCATCCCGCGGCAGTGGCGTTGGCTGGGGCCGGCAGCACGGTGCGGTTGTACATGACTAATTGCACGTGCGCTCAGGAGGTACCGAGGCTGTCATTAAGGCCAGGTGCCACTGGTGAATCCACCGTGTTGCCTAGGTGAGCTTGAAAGGCAAACATCCGCTTGGCACAATAATTCTGGAGATGACTGTATTTGTTGACAGGAGGGAGCAAAGCAGCCGGTGTGGGTTTTGATGGCATGGGGAGCTGCACTGGGCATCCGTCACGGCACATCCCGGCTTTTCCTGGTGTCTCCAGCTCTGTGTGTGCTGCGTTTCAGCTTTGCTGCTGCTCTGGGCAACCGGTTTCTGTGTCCTCCCGTCCCTCTCCTTTGCTTCAAGCTTCTGACAACCCGTTTTCACCAGCTCTTCATCCTCCTGTGGGTACTGCTGCTCTCCCCCTGCGTCTCGGCTGCCTGTAAGCTCAGCTGTGCGCTTTATAGCTGTGCAAATGTACCTGTTTGATACTCATCTCCCTCACTTTCCCCTTCCAGGAAGGAAATTTTGCTTCTACAATTGCAGGAGGCTGTAGTGGGGCAGCCTGAGTGGGTAAACTGAGTCACAGGGTGACTTCTATGGGGCACTACAAAAATCACAAACCACCCCAAAAAAGGGAAGGGACATCCCCGGGAGGGACCCAGAGGGACTTTGCACCAGTCACTGGTGGATATTGGTACTTCTGGGGCTGTTTCAAATATGCCTGGTATTCCCTGTGAAAATAAATCTGATTTCTTTAGGGAGAGGAGATCACTGAAGGTTGACAACACTATTAATATTTTAAAAAGCCCCCAAAATGTTTCACTTAAAGCACAGTGGCACGGCTTATTTCCTCCCCCCACCCCTTTCTTTTTTTTTCCTGTTTAATCCTTAAAATGGGGCTTAACTGTGTCTCATGGGGCTTCTCTCCTGGGGAGGGACAGGGAACCTCCCAGGGCAGCAGTTAGTTTGCAAAACAGATAACACCTCCCCCTCTTCCTCTTACAGATAAGAGAGGAAGATCCCAGGGATTCCAGCCAGCCCTTCTGCATGTGTTTGGGGATCTGCTGCAGAGACTGGGGGGCCATGGGGGAGGAGGAGGAGGCAGAACCACATCTCTGTGCGTTGCTCTGGGGCTCCCAGCACCCACTCTCTGGGTGGCCTCAGGGCTTGTGCATGCTCCCAGCTGGCAAAACCCATCGCTGTGGGATCTTGTATATCGGATTAGATATCAGGAAAAAATTCTTCCAGGGGAGGGTGGTGAGGCACTGGGACAGGTGTCCCAGAGAAGCTGTGGATGCCCCATCCCTGGAAGTGTCCGAGGCCAGGCTGGATGAGGCTTGGAGCAACCTGGTCTAGTGGAAGGTGTCCCTGCCCATGGCAGGGGGTTGGAACTGGATGGTCTTTAATGTCCCTTTGGACACAAACCACTCTGTGATTCTATGGTTGTGGACATGGAGCAGCTTGAGGGTGACCAAGTCATGGAGCAAAAAGCACTTGAAGGTTACAAAGCACAAAGATGTGTCTGGCACAGGAAGTCTGGGAAACTGGAGCCCAAAAAAGATTTGGGGACCGTGTCCCTCCTCCTTGGTGCTGCTCTTGTGACTCCTGGTCAGGCATCTGCTGTGGCCAGTGGCAGGCGGGACTGTGTGGCCGTCAGCCCTTTGTGCTTGTCCCTGAGCCCTCTCGCAGGTAGCCTGGACACGTCTCAGCAGACCACGTGTCTGTGTGCCTGGCATGAAGCCGGCAGCTCGGGTTGTGCGTCAGGAGAATATTTGACCGCAGATGCTGAACGAGTGGCAGGACTTCGTTCAGGGCGGCGAATGCGGGGAGAGGAGAACAAAAAAAGGAGGAGAGACTGGAATACAGATGATGGCGAGCCAGCTCATTTGGTGCCAGCTCAAATCCCCCTGAATTTAAAGCATTTTCTGGGGGGTTGAAATGCCACCAGATCGACAAAGCCTGGTGTGAGCCTCTGAGCCAGGGGGACCAAGGCTGCAGGGTCCGGACCCCTGCCTGGCCCTGGGAATGTGCTGGATCCCAGCCGGAGCAGGGGAGGAGAGGTGGCTGCAGATCTCATCTCTTTGGCATCTCCATCCCTCGTGGGATGGCTGGACCAGCAGCTCCTCGGTGGAAAAATCCTCTTTCGTGGGGTGGCAGCATCTTCCCCACTGCCTTTTGCCTTCTTGGGGAGGGAACAACTACAGGATTTTGTGCTTGGCGTCTGTGAGATGGCATCAAGCTCTCCAGCTTGGCACCTGGGGGAGAGGCCAGTGTTCCAGTCCCTGATTTCAGGTGCCTGGGGGGAAAGCGTGTCCATGCAGGGGACACAAGTCCCACCGAGTCTTGGCCCTCAGCTGTCCCCTGTGCCCGTTTGGACCATGTGCTCCTGGGGAGCATGGCAGGCTGAGTGCAGGGGCTGGAGCACGGGCGATGCGCAGAGGATGTTTTGGTGCCTGCCAGCCCTGGGAAAAAGCTTTTTCCACTGAGTCATTTGCTGCTGCTGCTTTTTGTGAGACAGTGTTGAGATCTGGGGGAAGGGGAGATGGAAAAACCCAGCCCAGATCTCCCTGCTCCGGCAGGACCAGGTCCACGCCAGCACAGCTGCCCCATGTTTGCTTTTTGGAGGGAGCAGCAGACAGACAGCAGCATAAATAGAACAAGAACAGCTATTTTAAGACATCGATTACATGATCTGTGCGTTAAGAAAAAATTCTATAAAATCTTTGTTTCAACTGCAACTGGCACCGTGGGCTCCAGAGGAGCAGGGGCAGCTCCAGCCAGGCCGGGCGTTTGGGAACCATCGCCTCAGCGGCTTTGTGGTGGATGAGCCGAGCCGTGAGGCCTTGGCTTCTGCACGTGTTTCTCCTCAAAGTTGTGGTACATGGATGGTTGCCCACATGTGCCACCGTTTCAGTGTCCCACTGCCATCGTTTTGGCGTTGGGCTGCTGCGGACGGGAGTGATGGCGTGAGACTGGTTTGGTCTGGGCGAAGGGAAACCGCACTCAGGGAAGGGACGTGGGTGCTGTTTTGGTGATGTACGTGTGTGTGCAGTCAAGGATGGGGATTTTCTTCCAGAGGAGGTGTTTCTGGGTTCTTAGGGAGCTGAAATGAGCACACTGCTCAGTATTCACTGCAGCTGGGGCTGAGCACTCAGGCCATCCAGCGCTGAGCCTTGAGCTCCCTCTCCCACAGCCGTGCTGGGATCACCCCATCCCTGTGTCTCATTCCCATCCCAGCTTGGATGCTGAGCTGCAAGGGAAGAGGGCAGCAGCCCAACTCCCAGCAGCATAAGTACTCATGCCCAGGCAAAACAAATATTAATTGGGGATTCAATGCTAGCTATCAGGGTGGAGGAGGGTGATGTTTGAGGGTTTCAGACAAAGTAGACAAGCCAGGAGCCGCTCTTGACAAGTGAAAGTACTGAAGTGGCTACTGAAAAGAGCTCTCTCTCCACTAGCAACCCTAGCCCCAAAGGTTTAGTATCAATTAATCTGAAAATGCTTTTTCTTCTCTTCTCCCTCCCCTTTTCTTATCTCTGTTGAAGACCTTTGGTGGTTTTTGCTGAGTAAACTGCACATCAGAAGGCAAAACTGTCATGTAGGATGGGGTTTTGCGCTAATAATGGTATAAACCACGTTTATCTCTGCAGAATGGCTTTGGTAGCAGGCTTTTGGGAAGCTCTTCTAATGACAAAGATGTTTTTATCAGGGCCCTGTAATTCATCCCATGCACCAGGTCATGCAGGGGTTGTCACGTTTGCCTGGCTCTGCCATGAACCAGCTTTGTAATTGCGGCCAGAGCCAGCGTGTTCTGCTGAGCTGGGTGGGCATAGGGCTGAACCAGGGCCGGAGCTGCCCTCCACCCCACTCACAGTCTCATCCCTTTCCCTGTGACGATTTGGGGGGCAGAGCTCGAGTTTGGCCCTTGTAGCTTATGTCCATGGTCCATAGCTTGGGACCAGCCAGACAATGACTAGTTCTCATGCTGAAAGATGGTGTGGATGTGTAATTCCTGCCCACAAATAAACCCAGTATGCTGGAAGAAGAGGTTGGGGACCCCCCACTGCCTCAGGAGGGTAAGCAGAAGACGTTACCTTTCCTTGAAGATCTGTTATTTATGGAGCAAACCCAAGGCAGGCTGGAGGTGGTCCCACTCAGGACATCTGCGTGGTGTGGTGGCCACGTGGGGGTGGTGACCAGGAGGGCAGATGCTTTGGAGCCAGCAAAGCCTCATAACTTACTGAGTGTGACTTAGAGCAGGAAGCCCTGGATGTGGCCTCTGGGCTCTGTCCATCCCACCAGCATCAACGGATCATTTTCTGCCTTTCCACTTGTGCTGAGGTTTCTCTCCCTTCTTGTGTCCCACAGACTGCCTGGAGCTGCTGCCCCTGGCGTCCATGGCGTACACTGTGACTCCCACGCCGGCGGGGCCCGTCGGCTCCCAGTACTGCGTCTGCAAAGTCGAGTTGTCCGTGTGCGGCCAGAACCTTCTGGACAGGGATGTCACTTCCAAATCCGACCCCTTCTGTGTCCTCTTCATGGAAGTCAACGGGAAGTGGGTGGAGGTAAGTCCTGAAGCTGGGTGGGTTTCCTCTTCCTGTGGTTTGCCCATGCTGGTGTCTCCTTCCCCTGTGCTCCCCTACAAGGCTGATCCTTATTCCTCCCCACGCAGAACTGGAAGCTCTTCCGGTCCTCCTGAGGTTGTGTGCGCGTTGCCAGGGTGTTAATTATTCTGCGTTTGGGAACTGGCCCTTTCCGTGTCGGTGCTTTGTGCTGGGCGTTAGATCTAACTGCAGATCTCAGGTTGCTGACCTCTGGGAGGGCACTGGGCAGGCATGAAAGGATCAAAGTGGTCCCAGCCCCTTCTCATCTGCTGTAAGCTGGGGTGCTTCAGATCTGGGTGCCTGAAATGCCGATCCCATGTGGCAGTTAGATGTTGTGAGGACCTACTCCCAACGGTGTGTGTTTCCAGGTGAGCTGGTTCTTGGATCCCGAGTTGCACTGGGAGCTGGTCTTTGGGTTTTGCTTGAAGAGGGGCTCTTCCTAGGGGCCAGGAGTGTGCTGGATGAGGGTCTGGCAGGTCAGTCCAGTGGACGAACGCTATCCAGGGCAGCTTGTGCTCTCAACGCCCGTAGCCTCCTTCTAGAAGTATTTCAACGTCAACAGTCCTTAAGTCAGGCATCTCACAGACTGGTTGTGGAGAGGGCAGGACCATGGGACAGGGAAGGAAACTGTTGGGAGGTGGGTATGTGGAGGGGGGTCTCAGTTCAGCTGCAGGCAGACAGCAACTGATTGGCAAATCCGGAATGAGCTCTTTGCAGACAATGGTCTTTCCTCCTTACCAGAAATCTCATAAATACGTGCTTCAGCTGCTGTATTTGATAGTGGGAGGCCCAGAGAAGAAACTGCAGATGATCTTGTTATTTGTTTGGTTTTAGAAGCCATCTCCTTACAAATGAGAAAGGTAATCCCTACAGGAGAGAGGAGGGGAGGGATCATGACATAGGCAGGGGGGCTGGGTGCACCCTCAGCAAGTTTGGGGACCTGGACATCCAGAGGGACATGGACAGGCGGGCCTCTGCCAACCTCAAGTTCAACAAGGCCGAGTGCAGGGTCCTGCGCCCAGGTCAGGGCAATCCCAAGCACAAGTGCAGGCTGGGGGATGGACAGATGGAGAGCTGCCTTGTGGAGAAGGACTTGAGGGTACTGGTGGATGACAAAATGGACACGACCATGTGACCAAATGGCCCAGAAGGCCAGCTATGGACAGGCGGGCCTCTGCCAACCTCAAGTTCAACAAGGCCGAGTGCAGGGTCCTGCGCCCAGGTCAGGGCAATCCCAAGCACAAGTGCAGGCTGGGGGATGGACAGATGGAGAGCTGCCTTGTGGAGAAGGACTTGAGGGTACTGGTGGATGACAAAATGGACACGACCATGTGACCAAATGGCCCAGAAGGCCAGCTGTAGCCTGGGCTGTATGCAGAGAAGTGTGAGCACCAGGTTGAGGGAGGGGATTCTCGCCCTCTGCTCAGCTCTCGTGAGACCTCACCTGGAGTGCTGCATCCAGCTCTGGGGCCACCAACATCAGAAAGACACG
>NW_010244343.1:35117-35540 GCF_000690775.1 Eurypyga helias | reverse complement strand
GTCCCTGCCCACGGCAGGGGGGTTGGAACTGGATGGTCTTTAAGGTCCCTTCCAACCCAAACCAGTCTGTGATCCTATGACTATCCTTCTTGCCGGCTTTGGGTGTCCTTGCTGCACCAGGACACCCCACTCAGCAGACGTGTGTGGCTGCTTGCAGCCCGAGGGCCATGGCACTGAAGCTGTGCACATGCTGGCATGCAGCTGGGAGTGGGAATACTTTTATTTTCCTCCTATGTGCTAAGGAGCTGAGAGCTGCATTCGTTCCCTCTGCCTCCCTACCCACTCCAGCACAAGCTTACTCCAGGGTAAGACGCTGCTGATAAAAGGCTCTTTAAGGACAGGAGGACTTTCTGTGGCTGTGCTATCCTTGGCGGTGGGTGAACACGGGATAAGTCCATCCTCTCCGAGGTGCAGACAGTGCAC
>NW_010244343.1:34676-35074 GCF_000690775.1 Eurypyga helias | reverse complement strand
CAGCAGGACAAGGCTGACGCTAACAGGGCTAATGGAGCCTGAGGGAATGGACCCCCAACAGCTACCTGAATTATTTTGTAGCCTAAGTAAAACACTGGCTTGACCCAAGAAGCTTGCTTCCCAGTTTGTATTCCCAAAGGAATACAAATCCTGAATTTGTATTCCTTTGAAATCCCTCTCCTACGGGGAAGGGGCACAGGGTCTGGGTGTGTGCATGCTGCTGGCACCGCGGTTCATCCAGAGGTGTCCAAATTGGCTGGGAGCAGCATGACCTTGGTCATCACGAGCAGGGCTGCTGCAGCGGCAGGAGGGCTCGCTTGGGTGGGTCTCCGGGCAGATGCACGTCTCAGGCTGGTTTTGCAGCCGCGGTGTGCACAAAGCGGACCAGGAATTCCTAA
>NW_010244343.1:31606-34654 GCF_000690775.1 Eurypyga helias | reverse complement strand
AGCATCTCATAGGGAGAAGCTACAGTCGTCGTCTCCTTCTGCAGCAGTCTGAGTCAGGCAAGGTGCCGTCTGCGATAAAATTGGTGTTGCGAATCCGAACTCCAGATCTGTGCAAGAGCATTTAGCTCTGTGCCTAAGAGAAACCTTCTGGCTACAGGGTGAAAGACTCCGGGCTAAAATGCCTGGAGAAGAAAATGGGGTTTTAATTTTATAACTGCAGTTGTAGATAGTGTAACACCTCTTTTCGGTGGGTCTGAGTAAGCAGAGCACGGGGGTGCAATGGATGGATACAGGCACCGGCGTTGGATGCAGCACAAAATGAGCAGCCGAAGGGCATTAAATCATGTAAGACAAACAAAAATTGCCCCAATTCCTGGCAAATTACGTGGTCTCATTTTTCAGATACTTGGACTAGTTGGGCAGCCTTTGAGCCCTTGGCCAAGGAGCTGGTGAATCAATGGGCATCACCTAGGGCATCCTGCAGCTGATCTCCTCGCTGTCAGCAGGGAGGGTGTAGGGGCAAACCTCACCTTACCATGGTCTGCAATTAGCTTTGCTCAGCAGCCTGGATGAGACTAACGAGCTTTCCAGCCTTGATAGGTGTCATCTCTTTGACCTGACTGTACTTTCCAGGGATTTCTCTTTCTGTCAGTAATGTCTCAGTCCAGCAGTTTTGACTCCAAAGCTTCTTTTACAATACAAATGTGTGGTGGTTTTACATATTTTTTTCCATTTCCTCTTCTATTTTTAGCTGCTTCTTAATTGGCAGGATAGGCACTGGACGTCAGCCTTGAGCGGCAGATTGCTCGGCGCTCCGCTGCTGTGGTTTCAGCGGAGGTCAGCGTGTTGCACGGGCTGGCACGTGGTGGGGTGTGCTCGCATGCCACGGAGCTGGCTCCGCTCAACCTGCACTCAACCTCATGCCCACACGTGGTTGTAGTGGTGGGTGGGTTTGGGCTGTGGCTGGATGCCAGGGAGGGCAGAGGTGGGCTCGCTCACAGGAGCCTGGCTGGCTGGGACACTCAGTCAAGCCTTGGCAGCTTATGCCATGGTGGTTCAGAGCTATCCAAGGGCTCTCCCAGGAGCCGTCCCGCATGGATTTTGGCCTCAGCCATGTCCGTTGCCCTAAGATGAACCTCTTTCCCATCTGAAAGCGGCAGCCTTAACACAGGGGACGGATGGGGGATAGCAGTAGCTCAGCGGTGTGATCCTGTCCCACCACGCTGACCCTGTTGTCCTCCACTCCTGGTCAGCACCATGTCCCAGACCTGGTTTGGGAGGTGGGTCTCACCAGCCCCAGCCGCAGTGGTGCCAGCTCTGAGCTGGGCGGCAGGGCCCTGCAGCACCGACTGATGCCAACAGAAAGATCTCTGCTCGCTGTTCTTTCTTGCTGTCACATTTGTTCCCAAATACAATTATTTTGTCTTGCTGAGCTTAATGGGAATTAAAAGAATCTTTGTGAATCAGCCCTGCAGGGGGTGGGGGAGGGAGGGACGATAAAACGCAGGCCGAGAAGTGACACAAAGATGGGTGGTGTGTATATGTTCTGCCTGATGATGCCATCTCGCAGGAGCCATGAAAGACCTGGGCTGTGACGCCAGGGCAGGGACACACGACTCAGCTGTGCTGCTGCCTTTGTGCTGCCCTGAGTCATCCGGCCGGCCCTCAGCATGAACTTTCCCTGGCACTTGGGAGAGCGTCTCCCGGTGTTGGAGCATCAAGCACCTCCACTTGCTGGCGATGCTTGAAGGTCTCCAGCTAACCTCCCTTTGGATGCTGGACTCTCCAGCTGCGCTCGCTGAACACAAAGGCTGTCACTGGAGATGATTTCCCAGTTTCGTGCTTGATTTGTAGAATCAAGACTCTTACCCAGATATCTGTAATTAGCCTGGTTGCCTCTTAAAAACCCTTCTACTTTTCTCCCCTCGGTTGGCAAAGCCACAGGGACGGCAGACCTGTGGGGGCGAAGGGGAAGGCAGGAGCTGATGGCATGCTTGTCTGCTGGTGGGAGGAGGATGGCTGGTGCTCATCAAACCAAACACCAAACCATGGGCAGCAATCAGCTGGGGCTTCTGATTTTGTTGTGCTTCACACTGATGATAGGCAGGAGATTAAACACTTGGTTTAATCTGGGTGCTGAAGGAAGCCCCATCACTCCAAAGGGTTAGCTCAGGACATGGTGGCTGGGTTTTTCTTCCCTTTCCCTGGGCCACCCCTTCCAGGGCAATGCTGGAGATGGGACCTCAAGTTATCTCCTTCAAACTGGTGCCTGGGAATGAGAAGACGGGTTTCCCTTGGTCCCCAGCTTCCCAGGAGTTCAGAGAACATGGAAGGAGCTGAAATCCTTCTCTGTTGCCTGTGTGGTCTCGTCTCCATGCCTTGAAAGGGAAATGCATGTGTTGTGCTGCTGAAATAAGGTCGAGCACATGATGCCCACTGCTCCTGGTCCACCACATCCCTGGGCAGATGTTTGGCATCCTTAGATACGGACTGGCAGCAGAGAGGGAAGGGCCGGTGTGAAGCTGCATGGCCCTGGCCAGCTTACAGCCCACAGGGTCGATGCATTGATTCCCCGGAGCGCAGCAGGTAGCTATTCTGGGAACACAGCATTTCCTTCAGTCGGTTCTTGGCAATTAAGACAGACTAAGCGACCAACTTCAAAAAAACGCTGCGATAGTTGGTATATATAGCAAACTCACCACATTTCCCCTCGTTCCCTCCAAAACCTGCCTCCTGTGCTGAATGAGTTTCTGTGGGACTAAGGTAGATGTTTGCCTTTTTTTTTTTTTTTTTCTTTCTTTTTTTGGCTTTTTTTCTGCTCTGCTGTCCTTATTACTGGCTCCGCAGCTCTGGCAGACGTCCTGCCATCCCACAGCCCGGCGCTGCCCAGGGATGCTGGCGCAGGGGCTGAGGTCTTGCCCTGGGACCTGGCATGTGCAGGCAGCTCAGCCTTGTCCAGGACTGGGTGTCCTGTCTGCAGGACGAGGCGCGACGGTGGCTGGAGGCTCCCTGCTGTCCTGCAGGCAGATGGGATACACCGAGGGCAGC
>NW_010244343.1:31227-31495 GCF_000690775.1 Eurypyga helias | reverse complement strand
GAGCACCTGCCTTTCTTTCTCTTTTAACAGCCCCTGTTACCATATCCTGGGGTAACAGGGGATGTGGCAAAAAGATGACACTGCCAGCTCCTCTGCCAGCCCTGGTGCCCACATGGCTGTTCCAGCTCCGATGCTGGGAGCCGTTGGTGCTTCCCATGGGACTGCCTGGGCAGGATGCTCTTCTCCAAACCATCTGCCACCTCTTATGGTATCAGTACCATACCAAAAGCCACGCTCCTGACAAAGCTCCCACTTGGTTTGCTTGCTG
>NW_010244343.1:27693-31181 GCF_000690775.1 Eurypyga helias | reverse complement strand
CCTGTTGTGTTCAGCCCTCAGGCCGTGCTGCCAGCATCCTTTCTGCCCCTTCTATAGCTTCATAGCGGTGTGTTGCAAGTGGGGCTCCAAACTTGCCCTTTTCTCCCGGGATGGATGATGACCCTGTGGGGATGATGGGTCCTGACATTACAGTTCAGATGCTCCATGGCCATTGATTTCCAGAAGTAAATACACCAGCTTTTCTCAGCCTCAGTTTTCCCAATTTCTGTGACTTTGGCTAAAACTGGGGTTGCTGTCTGGGTGTGAGCCCGCATTGGGAGCCCGGCTGGTGCTGCCATCCTCCCAGACCTCCTGTGAACTGAGTTGCAGGGCCTGGGACTGCAGTTCCGTGACCAGAGGGCAGCGTCCCAGGATTGCCGGGGTGACTGTCCCTGGGATATTTTTTTTTTTTGGCTCACGCAAGGCTTTCTGTCCGCCTGTGCCATGCTGCATCGCAAACCCACACTTCCACCGGCTGCCTGCCAAGTTTCCTCTGCTCTTATCGCCGCTCTTGGCTGCGGGATGCTGCAGACCGCCGTGGTGCTTCCCCTCCGACGGCAGGCTCCCCACGCGCCTCCCAGTTTCCATCACCCTCTGCACGCTCGCCCTTCCAAGCTGTTGGAGACAGCGTTTCTTCCAGCCGGCTCACAATAGCTCAGGATAACAAAGTCCATTGAAGTTGTCTTCTGGGTCCTTCCAGCCTCTTGTTTCTCCTCACGCTTGATGAAATCTATGAAAAATAGCCTGCGGTGATTTTTTTTTTCGGTGGAAGGTCCAGAAATAAGAAACCACATGAATGTGTTGGTTTGAGGTCTAGAGGGAAATGCTAGAGGGTTGCTGTTCTGGCTCATGAGACTTTTTCTTGTTTTGCTTGTCCTCACCGTTGGCCGCACAGCCTGAAAGAATCGTGTTTGGCGTTAGAGCTGCGGGGGTCTGGGTGAGGATCGGAGGTGTGCGACAGCTTCAGCCCCTGCGAGAACAGGGTGTAGAAGCAAACGCAACGGCTTTGGCTTCAGTGAGCCTTGGGTCCGTGTGGAGCCTTGGCTGGGTGGGTGCCCCAGTCCTGGCTGTTGGCTGGGGGTGCTTGTGCAGCCCCGTGCGCCCCGTCCTTGGGTGCAGCTCCCGGCATGAAGTGTCGGTGCTCGTTTACACAGACCCCACCCTGCGCTTGGGGGTGGCTGTGCCGCATGCCTGGTGCACTCGCTCTCTGGTGGGCGCTGCAGGGTTTCTGGGTGGCTCTGGCTGAAGTCAGAGAAGAGACACGGCAGTGACAAATATGCACATGCTGAAATGACTCTTTTTGTTTTCCTTTGCAGCTTGACAGGACAGAGACAGCTGTGAACAACCTCAACCCAGCTTTTGCCAAGAAGTTCATTGTCGACTACCACTTTGAAGAAGTGCAGAAGCTCAAGTTTGCGCTGTTTGACCAGGACAAGTCCAGCATGCAGCTGTATGAGCACGACTTCCTGGGCGAATTCTCCTGCACGCTGGGCATGGTGAGTCACCGAGGTCCCTGCAGCTCGCTGTCCCCCAGTCAAGGGACCCCAAATCACAGCAGCACAGGGACGTGGCAGGATTAGAGCTGCTACTCTCACCTACTGCAAAGTTTGCTGGATCCTTCCTGGTGAAACTAATTTAATTTGCGTGTCACGCTTCAGCTGTTGAGGTTGAGCACTTCCACCTTAGAGCTATTGACTACTTGCTGGAGTCTAAGCTAGTCATAGCCTGGGCTTCTGCTGGTGCCTGCAGAGAGAGACATCAACTGGAACCTTTTGGAGGTATCATGGGTTGTAGAAGAGCCATGAGGACCAGCTTGGACTGGACTTGGGAAACTTCCAGATGGTTGAAGTTAGGATGCTTTGCGGTCTACCTTTCTATCCAGTTTTTGGGGGTTTGGGTTGGAAAGCTTTGTCCACTGTTATTGTGTAGCAAATCATCTCTCCCACTTTAGAGTGTCAGTGCAGGAATGTGTCTTCTGCTCTTCCTGTGGAAAAGCTTTCAGGATACAATGCGATTTATAAGCCTTTGGAAGATATTTGTGTTCATGAGCCCAGACCCTGTTAGAAGCTGGCAGCTACCTTCTCCAAACGCCTTTGTCCTTCAAGCTTGCTCTGACTCAGAGACCGGGAATGAGGGGGATTTTTTCCATTCTTTTGCAGCATCCGGTGGCTCGGGGCTGCTGTGGTACCTGGCACAAGCACAGGGGCTGGGAGAAACTGTCTCTGTTGTGCTCGGTGCTGAGTGGCAGAGGGAGGCAGACCCTGTAATAGGTGTCTCGGCATGGACAGGCAGCTCACGGTGTTCAGGGAGGCTCCTGAATGCAACCGCTTTATCACGCAGACTGCGGTGTGGCACTGCACGTGGCACCTCACCATGACCGACGCAAGAGCTTGACGTGTTAGAGGAGCACTGACATTTACAGAGTTTGAGGTTTAACGTCTGGAAGTGCTCTGTGGTGACCTAGTTCTGCTCCTGCAGAAGTTTAGAGATGGTGCAGGCCACAGCCTGGGCCAGCATTCAGCGATTTACACCAAACCCATCCTTTACTGTTACTTCTCCTGTTGCTGAAGCGCAGCCACTGCTGGAGCTCAGCAAAGCTCATTGTGAAGGTCACGGTCTTGGTGGAAGCTGCAAACAGAGAATTTATGGACATAGGAAACAGAGCTGAAACCTTGCTTTTCCTAAACATGGCTCTGCAGAAGTCTGGGGCTCCGCAGGTTCATGCTGGAGAGGAATGTTATCCCTATGCACTGGGGAGGAAGGTGGAAGAGTCTGACCTATCTTCTCCTGCTTTTTGGGTCTTCCAGATGAGCCCAACCCTTTCTGGTGCTTTGAAAGGTGATTAGCTCAGAGCATGAGCTGGGACAAGCCATCTGGGTTGGACAGGTTGTGGGGATGGTGGGGACGGGTGGCTGCTGGCAGGTCATATCCGCATTCTCCGTTAGCCTCCTCTCCCTGTGCACGGGCTTGCAGCACAGCCCGGTTGCGGGGCAGAGCTGGACCGGGGGGGTAGCACATGCACAAGGGTGCCTGCCACGGAGAGGGGTGATACAGGGCAGACAGGAGTTTCTGGGTTCACCCTGCTGTGGGTGTGCTGATGGGTGGATTTTGTCTGGTGAGATGTTTTCATAAGCCTGCCCGGTTTTGAGGCACGAGGAGCTCTTAGAAGGGAAGGAGAGCGGCCGTGGGCAGCAGCAGCTGCACATCTGACTGTTCAGTTTGAGTTTGCATCCGAGCTCTATCAGATCACTAAGATTGTTTTATTGCAGCTAATTAGGTCTGTGGTAGGATTTGAAAGGATGACTGGATCATTCAGGGGCCTGTAATGACCTCTGCGGCCAAACAAAGTGTAACAGGGATCAAATTGCAGGCTGGAGGGTGTCCGTGGTTTCTGGTAGCCAGGGTTGCGAGAAAATTTCACCTCCCTGTACACAGTGTGGCTGGCTGGTGATTCCTATGGATCAAAACCACCAGGACATGGCTGGCTA
>NW_010244343.1:26406-27583 GCF_000690775.1 Eurypyga helias | reverse complement strand
CTGTGCCCTGGTTTCAGCAGGAGGTGATGCCTCAGCCACTCGTGCCATCATTGCTCTGCATTGTTTAGCTGCTGCCCTGCACCCCACGGGCTTGGGGGACGGTGGTGATATTCACAGTATCACGGCCATCCCTGAATATGATGTCTGTCTTCTCCTGTTGCGAATGCTTAATCTGAATTAACTAACATGAGCAATAATCAGTTGCTTATGAGTCTGCTTTTGATCACTTGTACAATCATGACTTCATTTTCTTTGGCTTCTCTAGATCGTCTCCAGCAAGAAAATAACAAGGACTCTCCTTCTGGGGAATGGCAAGCCAGCTGGGAAAGGGATGATAACGGTATGGTTACTCCTTTGTCTTACCTACTGAGTGTGTAAAGGCAGATGATAACCTGGGGGCAATGCACGACACTCACCTGGAATCCAGGGGACTGGGGTTTAACTCATGAATGTTTTTCCCTTTATGTCCCATTTTCCTGCCCACTTTGGTCTGTTTGAAGGACAGTTTATTTGGGGCAGGGACCATCTTGCCCAGTGTCTCCCTGGTGCCCAGTGCTGTGAGTCTTCAACCTCAGCTTTGGTCTCTGAAGTAAGAAAAACCTCAATCTGGAGCAGCACAAAGTAAACCCGTGCTGCTGCGGTTTGTTATCTGGTACAACGGTCCTGCTCAGCCCTGCCTGGTGCAGCGGGAGGAAAGAGGGACGATGCCTTTACCGGCAATGTGTGGTTTTGTTTGTGAGAAGAGGATGGGAGCTGTGCCGTAGCAACAACTCTCATAGCAACAGCCGCTGCTCCCGATGCAGACCCCTTCGGGCAGTGGCCTTCCCGCTGCAGATCTCTTTAGTGATTGGGTTTTCTTTTAAAAAAAATATGCTAAGTTTAGGTGCATTTTCCTCCTGCTGCATCTCTCATCCTGTTTGGATCTCTTCTGTGTTATGAGTTTTGCGGGATGCGCAGCAAAGGTGTGGAAGAAGAGGCCAACAATGAGTTAAACATCTTCCATTAGGTTTAAAAGCACTTGAAGGGTTTGAAAGCCCAGGACCTGGCTGCTGCGAGGGCATCTCCATCGCTGTTTGCTGTGGGAAGATGCTGCCAGCTTTTCTCTCTTAATTGCTGCAATTAAACGCAAGAGGAAAAGCCGCAGTGAAGTTCACAGGCGGTGCCTGATGCCACTCCC
>NW_010244343.1:584-26369 GCF_000690775.1 Eurypyga helias | reverse complement strand
CGGGACCAGATGAAAAGTTTCCAGTCAAGCTCAATGGTTACACGCTTTAAAAAAGGTCATGGACTGTCACTAACGTGTCATTAAACACCAAAGGGTCTGAGTCATCTGCTTCATTTGGTTCCATCGATGCAATTTTCTTATCTGTTGGGAGTTTTTTTCTCCCTTGGCTTGGTGATGACAACGGGGTTATGTGCAGTGGGCACCTGTCCTCACTGCTTGGCACGGCGCTGGAACACGGGCTGTGGACACCAACCAAGGCTTCTGCTTTGGACTCGTATAAAACAGGAAGTTTGGAGCCAAACCAAGCGTCACCCCCATCCCCTTCGATTTTGCCCAAGTATCCGTTTTCTTAACTGAGATGCCAGAGGGGTGAATGTAACAGAAGAACCTTGACTGGATGGATGGGATCGCATGGGGGTCCCTAGGTTTGAAAAGATGGGGACCATCCCAAAGCAAACCACTGTCTGTGTAGATGCCAATCCCGAGATGTTGCTGCACGCCTCTGCCAGGCACAGCGGTGGGGATGTTGCTATTGTCTGTGCTGGCCGAGAGAAGATGCCACCAGCAGCCCGCAGCAGTGTGGCACAAGGATGTCCCTGGCTTGTCTGCACAGTCTGGCTTTCACATAGCCTCCAGTGAGCTCTGAAATGCTGGACACCAACTGGATGTGCTTTTATGGGGATCAGCAAGGGGCATCTGCTCCCCTACAGCTCCTCTTCCTCACACTGGTGTTGGTGACCATGAGCACCCACCGAGCACTAGGTGGGAGAGGAAACCGATGCCGTGGCTTAGCAATAGGGAACTTCTGACATCATGGCTCTCCGGGACAGGGAAACATTGGGCTTTGAATGTGTGGAACGCATCCGACCAAAGAGCAGCATCCTCCCTGGAAAGGCTGGGAGGTTCTGGGGTGCTGTGGCTTGTCCCTTGCCCGACTGCCCAGGCGGATTCCACAGCTGCATCTGTGTGTCTTCGGCTCTGCAAACTCCCCGTTCTCCTAAGTGCCAATCACTCTGATTGCTCATTCCGCAGAAAATTGTCCCTTTGATTTCTGCAAGTTTTTCTAAAAGCCTCGCTGTAATTACCCTGCGTATCTCCAGTGAGGGACAGCCTCCTCCAGCAAACGGCCGTGCCTGGGAGCACCACACGCCAGGAAAATGGCCGTGCCGTGCTGCCGGCCATGCCGGCTCCTGCCTGGGGAGGATGCTGCGGCTGGGGGTGCTGGGGGATGGCTCAACCCACCCTGGGGAGTGCAGGAGGAAGAGGTGGGGAGCAGATGCTTGGGCAGGACACAGCCTTGAGGAAAAAAAATAGAAGTGATTCAGAAAATGGCTGGTAACAGAAGTGAATAAATGTGTTTTTTTTGTTATAAACATTCCCTTTCTTAAAATACCAAGAGACTCATTAGACCACGTTCCAGACAAAACCGGCCCACTGGTGGTTGGCAGCCAAGCCCTCCTGGAGCAGATGGGAATAAAGTCTCTTAAACCGAAGTATTCGGGCTGCACTCCTGCCTGCTCTAGCTCCTCAGGAGCAATAGTGGAGTTTCCATCCTTGGGGCTGTCTCGTCAGGTGATCATGCGGAAACAGAGCTCGAGTCCTTCATGCCACCGGCATCTCTCCCAAGGGATGGGACATCTGCTTTTTGTTGTGCCCAGCTTGGGACATAGAGGATGAGGTGACACATCATGCTGGCAAGGCTTTTTATGGCTCCTGCTTCCTCTTGGCTTGGTCCTCGGAGGCTTCTCCAGGTCCTGAAAGAGCCCTGGTGCAGAAAAGCCATGTGAGATCCAAGAAAGGGGACAAGTTTGTTACAAGAAGCATCATTTTAGACCTGATGGCATGGAGAAAGGAGGCTGCCTGGGGAGTCCTGGTAGCTCATTCTCCCTTCAGGTTGTCGCTCGAGAGGTTTAATGGTACCTGTCCACTCCCAGCCATGCAAATGGATGTGTTTCACATGAACCCAGCCCCAGCGAGGTCAGTGGAGGCTGTGGAGGTCAGTGGGTGTCCTGGGGACTCTGGCTGCAGCACCAGCAGCTTAGCTGGTAGTCTGCTAAAAAAAGTATCCTGTTTTATTTTAAAGCCGGTGTGTTGCTACCTCAGCATAGGGTAAATGGCACTGCCCGTCCAGGGGAAATTCAGGCTTTTCCTCCATCCTTCTTCATTCCAGGCAGGGGCTGGGAAGCAGACTTTGGTCCTAAATTGGTTGGAAAAGGCAAAATTAGTTTAACTCCTCAATAGTGAAGCATCGCAAATATTAGCCCATCCAATCCCTTAGCTGGGAAACGGCTTTGGAGGAGTTGTGCAGGATCTCCAGAGTGCACGGCCTCGGGGTCTGGATTCTCCTCTGGCTTTTGGCTCCGTGTCCACTTGACGTGCTGAAAATGAGTGCTGCTTTCCCTTGTCTTTCAGATAGCTGCCCAAGAGCTCTCGGATAACAGGGTGATCACTCTGAGCATGGCTGGCAGAAAACTGGATAAAAAGGTGAGTGGGGTTGTGTCTGGGGGAGGCAGTGTTAAACTTCTGTCCTTCGTAGGCCAAGAGATCTAAAGAATTCTCTGCTTTTGGGTATAGCAGTGACAGAAAATAGTCTTGCTGGGGAAGGCATTAGGGTGAGAGAGGAGGGGTTCAAATCCTGGCAGTGCTGCTGGCTGCTGGGTACGCCTGTGCCTCAGTTTCCCTGTTGTCACGGAATTGCTTTCGTCATCACATGCGTTGAGATGAAAAGACTACGTGTGGCGCAGGATCTGTGTGCTAGCATGTCTCAAAGACACCAGATACGCTCCTTCAGTGTTGTTTGGGAATGTATCCTAACGGAGCTGGCAGTTTTGGTGCCCCTTAAACCCACATCTTGGAAGTGCTGAGAGCTCCTGGCTTGTCGCCTTCAGCCCCTCTGGAAATGGAGTGAACATGTCTACCAAACAGTAGGGCCTATCTTTTCCAAGGAGGAAGTGTTGACCTGATGGAGACAGGTAATGCATGAGTTTTCCCTTGGATGTGATATGTAGGAGTCTCTGATCCTTTCCAAACAAAGCCATCTGACCTTATTTACCAGGCAACCAGAGCTATTCCTCTTAAACCAGCGCTGTTGCTAAGCAATCGATAGGTCTATTATTCTTCCCTTCTCCCTAGTCTCTCCAGAGCTTGTGCTATTGGCAGGATGGCCCTCAGTTTTCAAACCAGGGTGAAGCAAGCATCCAGGCAGAAGGGTATTGGCTGGGGCAGAAGACCTGGTTTGTCTCGTCCCTTTGTCCGAAACCGATAAAACCATGGTTTATCCAAGCGTTTTTCCCACCTGTTGAAAATGGCTGTTTCCTCACCCTCCTGCTTAGCCTGCCTAGTGCAAGGAGCCAAATGCCCCTGTTAAGGAATCTCCCAATAATTCCATTTCCTAAAGGCACTGGAAGACATCCTGGAGCTGGTGGCTGCCTCTGAGACGTGGCTGAGGCTCAACCCCATGCATGTCACTGAAGACATCCCTAACACAACAGCTTCCTTCCAGCGCCCCAAGAAAAAGCTTCTGCTCCCTTGCAGAGCAAGGGGTGGGGGGGGTTTCACAGTGGGGTGGGTGCCCTTCCTTCCTGCTTCATGGTCATTTTGCAGCCGTGGCTGTTGTGAAGAGCAGGGCCAAGGAGGTGGGTCCTCTCCGCAGCACTGCTACCTCAGGCACTTGTATTGGCAACTTCACTGGTGGCATCACAGCCAGGAGTTGCTTTTCTACCCTGGTTTGCAACCAGGTTCCTCTACCAGGTTAGGCAGAAGTCACATCTTTTGATATTCTTCAACTAGGACACGATACGTGTGGGTCTGCTGCCCTTCAGATCCGCAGTCAAGGTACAGAAATTCAGTGTCTACCTGCTTACGCTGGGATGAGGACTGTGAATAACCTTGTTCTTTCTGGGTCTCCCTCCAGCTTGTCAGTAGATGTCAGCAGAAAGCTCCTTCCTCTGGTTTGCCTCGGTGACCACCTGCCGTTACCAAGTGCTGATGAGGTTTCTTTGCTGGGTCCCATAATGCAGCGCAGCGTTGTAGTGCTCAAAGTCCTGCTCATGGGCAAAGCTTCAGAGCAGAACGCAAATTAAAATGGTCTCTGAACAAGGAAATTGGACAAAACTCACTATTTTTGGGCTGTTATTGGTCACGGTTGAAATGCAACCTTGGGAGCTGGGTAAAACTCATTTAAGCTTAGGAAAGGCAGGGGAGAAGCAGCCGAGAAGAGGAGGCTCCGAGGAGACCTCATTGCAGCTTTCCAATATCTGAAGGGGGCCTACAAGGGTACTGGGAGAGGACTTTTTACAAGAGCCTGTAGTGATAGGACAAGGGGTAATGGGTATAAATTGAAATCAGGGAGGTTTAGATTAGATATCAGGAAGAAATTCTTCACAGAGAGGGTGGTGAGGCACTGGAACAGGTTGCCCAGAGATGTTGTGGATGCCCCATCCCTGGATGTCTTCAAGGCCAGGCTGGATGTGGCTTTGAGCAACCTGGTCTAGTGGAAGGTGTCCCTGCCCATGGCAGGGGGGTTGGAACTAGATGGGCTTTAAGGTTCCTTTCAACCCAAACCATTCTATGATTCTATGAAAACACAGGGATAAGGCTGCAGCTGGGGGTAACACCCTCCTGTACCATGCAGCACGTAGCTACGGAGCATGGCCAGAGGCTTGGACATCATGGGAAGGGTTTGGATCTCATGGGTTGTCATGGTGGGGCCATGGGGTTTTGCAGCGTGCACCGAGCTGAAGCCATGAGCATCCCTTACCCACAGCTGAGCAGCAAATCCAGCCTGGAGCTGTGCTTGGCCCCAGGCAGCTCCTTATGCCATGATCACCCCGAGGCCACATGCAGGTCCTCCTCCCCATCACGCATCCGTGGTTTCTCCACCTGCGGTTCACTACCTTGTGTTAGGTGCTAAAGCCCCACTGCGGGAGCACGTCAGCAGCAGACCCAACCTGGGACACCTTATGTCCGATCAGCTCTTGGCAGAGTTATTTTAAGAAAGAATAGCTTGCAGAAGAGGAGGTATTTTCATCCAGGACCGGCCCTGGTGAGCACATCCCTGGAGCCGCGTGTGCCACCGCAGCAGTGGGGACAGCAGGAGGGCAGTAGCTGGGCATGATGCTTGGGCACGGCCGGGAGAGCAAGTGCTGCGGGCCAGGACTGGTGCTGGGAGCCGTGGTTCAGGGAGCTGCTTCCGGTGGGAATGCCACCTCCGCCCTCCTTGTCTGTGGTGTGTGAGGACCACAGGATGGTTTAGGCACTTGGACCAGTTTGCATATTGATCTGGTCTGCTGAGCTCCTTTGATTGCTCAGTTTCCCTCTCCTGCTGTCCTTGCAGGGGTGAGATGTTTGTGGTTTTGATGTTTTAAAATATCAGCCTGTGATCCTGTGGCTTGGAGACGTCTCCCACCCCGCTTTGGATGGAGCAAGGCTGACCAGATGTCCAAACCAGGCTGTTCCTCTTGGGATGGCAGCAGACACCCTTCAAAGCTCCCTGCTGTCACCGAGCCGGTGCCTCCACCAGCCCACGCTGAGCTGGTGCTGATGGAACCGCATTGGGTTGTAGGTTAAGCCGGTATAGGCAGGGTCAGGTATCCACCGCTGGTTCTTCAGTCCAGCAGGAACAGAGCTGTGCCATAATCTTAACTCTGCGGAAAGAATGGCTTGGTTTGCTCTCCCACAAACATGCAAAAAAAGGGAGGAGAAAAATAGCCCCATCTCACCAGAACCTTTGTGGTCTGCTCTTTTGGCAGAAGTTTGACTGAAGCAGGGTGTAGTTTCTTCAAGCCAAAACCCCTTTGCAGTGATTTACTTTTCTTGCTGGCTTTGGAAACAAGATTTGGATAGAAATGTTAATGAGTTTTCTGCAGGGGGATCACTAGAGCGTATGTCCATCCCAGCACCAGCTCCTGGGTTCCTGAACAGGGGCTCCTGGAGCATCCATGTTTCATCCTCTTCCACGAGCAGCCCCCTGCATCCCCATCACATCACTTGGAAGCCCCAAAAGCTCCTGTTCAAACCTTTAAGACGTTCCTCCAGCTCTTTGCAGGACTTGGGCAGCCACCTGCCTCTGGGAGAGAAACCCAGATGAAATGGCTTGAGCTCTCAGGAAATAATTTGAAATATCTGGGGCTTGGTTTCTTGTTGGCCACACTTAAGTTTTTCTGAATGGGAATGAAGTTCTGCTTAGAAACGCTGGAGATTCCTTGTGTCGGTGCTACCAGCGCTGCCCTTCTCTCCGGGCTGGGGGTGCTCCGAAATAGCCCCCGTGACGATACCCAGCAGGGACGCATGTGTATGTGTACATATTTCTCATAAACCAGCAGCCCTTTATCAGGGGAATATCTGAGGAGACGCTGGCAGGGAAGGCAGCGCGCACTGACTCAGGGCTGCGTATCTCGGAGGGTGTTACATGATCTCTGTCAACACCAGGGCAGCTTGCTCCTTAAAGATTTCCTCTGCTCATGCTTTACTGCTGTGTGTAGGAGGGTGTTTTTCTTTCATTTTTCCCCCAAGACACCCGTGCACTTCATAATTCTCTTTTTCCTTTGAAGCTTTGGATGTTTTTCCAAGCCCAAACGCAGCTGCCTCCCAGCTGGGGTTGTTTTCCGTGGCATCTGCATCCAGAGGGCTCGCCGGGTGGCGGGTGCCTGCCGGCAAATCCCACGGGCATGTGCTGGGACACGGGGTCACCCACTGCATCCATGCCGAAACGCGGTGCGAACGTCAACGGGATTCGCGTGACCAGGACTTGGAGGGGTGGCGGGATGCTGCCTGTTTGCCGGTGTCCCTGAGCCAGTCCCAGGGTGTCTGTAGGGTTGGCACTGGGGGGGAGGAAGGTCTGTCCTGGACCGGGTCTTGCTGAACCAGCTGCTTGCAGAGCACCATGTAACCCACCCTGTTCTTCTCCCCCAGGACCTGTTTGGGAAGTCAGACCCCTTCTTGGAGTTTTATAAACCAGGTGATGATGGGAAGTGGATGCTGGTCCACAGAACGGAGGTGAGCACGGCTAACCCGATCTGCTGAGACACCACCAGCTCCTTTGGCCCTTTATGGCACTGTCTCATCAGCCACCCATAAAGTGAGGGGGGATCCCTGGATTTCAGAACCTCACAGCTGCCCTTCCCGGTCTCCAGCTGAGGCTGCTGGACTCCTGCAGATGAAGGTTTACTGAGGCCAGTGAGGTCTAGAGGTCTTTTCTGTACTACTCACTACTGCATCCATCATGTAGAGAGGGAGATGCTCTTTCAGCCCGTGTTAACCTCCTGGCTCAGCCTGGGTGTGGGCTGTGCCCTGGACTGCTCGCCCTTCACATGCAGGAGCAGGGGGATGAGCTGTGGTCAGGGGACATGGTGGGAGAGGTGGCCCCGGGGGGGTGGTAGTGGATTAATACGAGCATTTGCCAGGTCCTCAGCTATCCTGGGAGGATGCTCAGGCACTTCCAGCTTTATGAGCACTCAGGCTTGTGTCTAACTGAGCTGGAGCCCCGGGTGGGAAGGCAGAGACTTGTACCAGGGTCCCGGTGAGTACAGTCAGGGGCAGCTGACCCCTCCTTGTCCCTCATTTATACCTGCTGCGATATTTTGACCTGAGCTGGTTATGTTGAGAAGCTGCTAAAGCCAGTGATATTATAAATCAGAAGCACAGCACGGGCAGGGAGAAGCACGCCCATGTCTGCTGGGAGAGGCAGAAGGCTGCCTTCTGCTTTAAAACCAGGCTAATAAGTACTTTTCAGTGACTTTTTTCCCCCTTCTCAAAGCTTGTTTTCACATGTAGCCCCTGACAGGTGGCAGAAAGAGGAGAAAGGGCTCACAGCAACCCCTATGTTGGAGGAAGAGTCCCACCACAAGTCGTCTCCCACCCTTCTTTTTCCTGTGCCCATCTCACCCCCATCTTTTTCTTGTCCCCTCAAGGAGCCCATTGCCCCACCGCAGCAAATGGCTATAACAAAGCTCAGTGTGAACTCATGTGGAAGGAGAGGGTGGGGTTTATTTACAAAGTCTCTCTGTAGCTGGTTTTTCCCACTGCTGTGCAAAGTCCATGAGGATTTCCCTCAACCACACACCCACGTGCGCAGGAGCACCAGGATGTGCGTAGCACCGTGCGTCCTGGGTACCAATACGGGCGTCTGTTTAACCCTAGCCCTGCTGTTTATTTTTCAGTGCTTTCCCACACACGTTTCCATGCCTGTTTAATTCTTATCAACCTTAACATTTCTCTTGTATTTCTCCGGGAGCAGGCTTGGTCCTTGTTTGGTTGTTTCCTCCCGGTTTAGTGTGGGAAGCTGGGCTTTGACTCACCAAGACGTGTTTCTCAAATGTGGGGCTTTGGAGTGACCTCCAGCCCTTCCTCTGGGAAGAAGCGTGGGAATTGGGAACGTGGCTGTGCACCAGCCGTCGCTGGGATCTCTGTGACAGGTCGGGTTTATGGGGAGCAGATGTATATACCGATTTTTCTGCTGGGTTGCTGCCCAGTTCCTCCACTGTCCTGTCTCTCTGGGTAACGGTCTAGCCAGGTTTTCTTCCAAGTAACGGGTGCTCCCTGAATGTGTCCTGCTGCCCTCGGAAAGATCCCATACTGGGTGACCATCTTTGTGTTTTGAGGCCAGATACAAAGAAATAAGGTTCCCCGTTCTTGCAGCTTGTGGTGCAGGAATATAACCAGCTCTCAGCCTGATGCTGGCATTTCTCATGCCACCACGGAGGCGTCTGGCAGGGAAGGATTAGTGCACTCGCTACTGCCGGTTGTTTAAGCACAAGTGTGAACGCCCAGCTGGGCGATGGAGATGCCGGATCCTTCCCCACCCACCCTTGGGGACCCGGCGGCTGGCAGCCTGTGGGCACCATCTCAGGGTGCGTGGGCACCCCCCTGCTCTTCCCAGCCTCCTGGAGGAGGTGTTTATAAATTCTCGACTAAACTGTGCTCTCAGTGTCAGGGCTTCCCCCGGTCTCGCGCAAGAGCCTGTCGGTAAAACAAGACGCCCGTTCCAGGTGCCGCGCGGCCGGTTGCCTGCAGCGGCAGCCGTGGACCTCTCCCTCGCCGGGCTGCGCTGTTGCTGCTCCGGATGCAAAGGTCCAAGGTCCTCCATGTGTTCACCCTGCGCAGAGAAGGGTTAATGTGCTGCCCGTGTCTGACCTCCCTAACGTCCACGTGAATTTTTGAATGCAACACCTTGGTGAAAGGGGGCCTTCACCTGCCCTACAGCCACCTCCGATGTGCGCAGCGTGTGCCTGGAGCCTGCTAGCGTTTGCTGTGAGGGTTCCACCAAGCGATGGCATTCTCTCAGGAAACGTCAAAAAGCATCAATTAGTATTTCTTCAGCTCGGGCAGCAGATGTTACGCAGATGAGGCGAGAGAGCTGGACGTGCCCAGGGCTGTTTGGCTTTCCCGGCTTGCTGCGGCATCCCGCTGCTGCATCTTCTCGGCGCTCAGACCCCAGATAGATGTAGGCTGTGCTGGGGTGCTTGGGGGCGATGAGTAGAGTGAAATCAGGGGGATGCAGAGGGCATCAATAAAGCTGCTGGCCTTGAACTGGTGTGGTGAGTGGTCGTGCCTGTGGTGGCCAGTCTGCCGTGGCTGTTTCTCAAGCAGGTTTAGTTGCCCCTGGAGGTGGTTAAATCGCCCAACGTGATGCAAACACATCTGTTGTGACTCGCCACGCTGCAGCCTGAGCAGGGGGAGCTGCTGTGTTTAAACTAAGGAAGCAGAAGGGGGCTGAGATGTGGCTTTCTGCATCTTGCCTGGCCTGCCCCACCGAGACCCTGGTCCAGGGTGTGTTTTGGAGATGTGTCTCCCACTTTGTGCCAGTCTCCCCTTCCACATGTGCCCGGTGTAACGGCATCCCTCCGTTCCCCCCTTGCAGGTGATCAAGTACACGCTGGACCCCGTCTGGAAGCCGTTCACTGTGCCTTTGGTGTCACTGTGCGATGGAGATGTAGAGAAGCTGATAAAGGTAACTGGAGGTTCCTCTGGGGCTTGTATCGTGGTGGTTGGCCTCTGGGATCTATCATTAAACATCTGAAACTCCATGGCTGGTTTATTAACATAAACTGACCCAAACAAACCAAATCAGAACCACCCCCAAAACCCCAAAAACCCTTGTGAGGGGTCTCCAGGGGGAGAGGTTGAGAACTTCAGTGGGTCTTGCAGGAGATAGTTACTGTGTCTGAGGCTGGTTTGTGCTCCTCTGCCCTAGGTGATTTGCTACGACTACGACAGTGATGGGGGACACGACTTCATCGGGGAGTTTCAGACCTCGGTGGCCAGGATGTGCGAAGCCCAAGATGCCTTTGCGGTAAGTGCCGACATGCTTTCGTGAAAGAACAAGGAAGGGGCTATGGATTTTGGTACTTGCACTGAGACCCTCAACCTGTGCTGAGAAGAAGCCAAGTTCAAACCCCTTTCTCCTCCCACCCGCACCATGAGGGACCCAGGCCATGGTTGTTGCTAAAGCATCTGAGCTAGAGAAAGGGCTCAGGCAGTCTTGTCCTAAAACTGGGCTCTGCTGAGGTGTTGGAAGCAGCAGCTGTGATTTGGGGGGCGCCCTGTCCTTGGGTGGGGGGCAGAAGGGGAGGGCTGCTGCTGGGGCTATGCCTGCTGCAGGGACAGCCTGGTCCTCAGGAGAGCCAGCTCCTGTGCAATTCCCCATCAGTTTTGTGGCCAAAGGTCCCCGTGTTCCATCTGAAGTGCTGGCCAAAAGCCTTGGCAGATGCCAACATGAAAGCTTGGTGTGAGGACTCCTGGATAAGCAGGGCTTTTCACTGCTGTCGTTGCTAGGGTTACAAAACCAAGAGGAGGTCTTGGCTGAGATATGGGGGGGAGGGTGTGTAAAACATTGTGTGTGGTGCAATGAGAAAAGTTTTCTGTCTGGGGAAACTGAGGCACGAAGGCATGAACTGGCCTGTGTAGGACTGTGCAAGCTGATGGTGCCAGAGGCAGGCGTTGGGCCTGTTTTTCAACTGGATTTGCAACCCACGGCCTAGCAATAAAATCTTCTCTCCATCAGACCCTGACTGATGCTGGTGAGAAGAGAGTAAGACTCCTTGCTGCATGCCTGGGGGAGAATGGACATGACTTTCTCTCTGTGCTCCCCATGCCCAGTCCTGCCCTCTCCCTCAGATCAACCCTCATGTAAACTTTATTCTTGGACAAGAGTTTTAGATTAAAAATCTAAAAAAAATATTGCAGCAATTTTCTGAATATTCAAAAGTAATTTTCTTTTCCAAGAATTTTGAGGAAAGGTGGTGCCTGCCCCAACTATTTGTGTGTTTGACCTGTCCCATCCCATTCATTTCTGTCCGATCCCATAGACCATGGTAGCCTCACTGGGGTGTCTCAGCTGCCATGCTCCAGGTCCTGGGCATGGCGAAAGGCCCTGGAAGGGAAAAACAGCCCCTTCCCAAGCAGGTCCTGTGCCTCCACTTCCATCATCCAATAGCAGTAGCCGCTGGGATTCATTTATGTCTCTTTGAAACATGTGGAGGGAGGGTTCCCACAGGATGCAGCCGCTGGTGGCATCTGCAGCCCCCTGGCAGAGCCCAGCACCGCTCTCACACCCGTGTCTGTCCCTCGTGTGTTGCAGCTCGAGCTAGAATGCATTAACCCCAAAAAGCAGAAGAAGAAAAAGAACTACAAGAACTCCGGGATCATCATTGTCAAGTCCTGCAAAGTGAGTACGACACCGGGATGTTTCCTTCTGCTCCTGGCCCAGCTTGGGTCTTACCGAGCTCCCCCGTCCCTTCTGCCTCCAGCACCCTTGCATTTCCAAGCGCAGGACCTGCATAACATGAATAAAAGTGGGATTTCCTTTCTGCTTGGGTTTCTCTCTACTCGGAGCATCTGCTGTACCGAGTTGCTGAAGCCACCCCGTGTCCAGGTGGCCGCAGACCCAGGAGGAGGTGGTGTTCAGCATGTGGGTGCCTACCAGCTGTTTGGTGTCTCCCTGCGGGCAAGGGTTGGGGCTTGGGTGGGAGAGGTCCTTCTTCTGAGCTGGGGGTGCTGGTGAAGTCCTCCTGCCGCATGGCACCAGCACAGCGGGCTATGCGCCGACACAACTCCTGCCGCCCCAGATCTGCACCTGGGGTGAGAGCGTTTTGGCTGTGGGAGACGATCTCAAGGATCTCTCAAGGACCTCAGCAATCCCTGTGCACACCTCCTGCGCCAGCTTTGGACCAACACATGGCCCTGCTTGGCCCCACGTGTCTCGTGGAATGCCAAAACGCCGCTGTGGGAGACCCAAGCAGTTCTTCCCCTTTGCTTTGCTGTGTGGCCGAAGGTCCTCGGAGGTGTATTTTACTGCTGTTCCTCTGCAATGGTGAAAATTGCCGAAACACTGTATTTTTTTCTTTCAGATTACCAGAGATTTCTCCTTCCTGGACTACATCCTGGGAGGCTGCCAGCTGATGTTTACCGTAAGGACTTTTGATAGTAACGTGTATGTAACGATCAGAACCGGGGAGGGAGGTTCTGTGTGACATTTGACACCAGCTTGAGTGGCTTTTCATGGCAACGAGGAGCTGCCCTGTTTTGCTGTTAAATCATGTGGGTTTGGGGCTTTGGGGTGTCATGCTCAGGCACGTCCAGCAGCACAGAGGGAGCTGGTTAGACTTTGGAGATCAGACGCCACAAAGACCTCCTGACCCTTCACAAAATGTTACTGCCTTCTCTCCCCGTTGCAGCGTTTAACCACCCTCCAGGTTTTTATGGAAGCTCTCCTCGTTTTGAAGCCACCTAAGAGGCTCTGGGCTGTTAATGAGATGGTTTTCTGCATTTTCACTGCCCTTTCCACCTTCTTTCGAGCTGGGCTACGGCTTGTCAAGGGTAGCTAAAGGCAGGCGTTACAGCCCCGAGTGAAGCCCCCACGATGCAGAAGTGTGTGTGCGGGGGTTAATTTCTGCAAACTTCCCTGGTACAGTATCTGGAGAGCTGCGGGCACTCACAGTATTTCAGTTTGTATTTTGTTGTTTCGTCTGAAAACATGATGGGGGGAGAGTAGGAGGAGGAGGAAGAGTTGCCATAGGAACAGGAGTGATTGGGAGAGCTTTTTGTGTGCCGATCTGCCGCTGCGTGCTGAGGTCTTGGTGCTGGAGAGTGAATAGTGGAGAAAACCATTAAGTTTACTGGTGGCACGGAGCTCTTGTGTGAATTAGGCCTGAATGCAGACATCTTCCCCCATCCAGAGATGCACCAGTTAGGAGAGGGTTGCTCCCCGTCCTGAGGTATCTTTGGTCCAAGACCTGGGTGGGTTTGCGGTGGGTGCAACGCTGCAGAAACGCCTGAGCTGGGAGGAGGATGCTGCGCACGCACCCCTGCAATTTGGAAAGGCAGCTGGTGCCCTCCCCAGCGAGGGAGACGGTGGGGAGAGGAAGCTGAAGCCGCAGAGGAGGGGGGCATCGTGCCCAGCTGTTTGACTCGTGCTGAGGCAGGCCAGAGGCATCCCTGGCAAATCTGTTGCCCGAGTGCTGCTCTTGGTGGCATTGTTTGCACGTGCCTGTCCGACTCCACTGAGCCTCCTCTCCGTGCCTCAGTTTCCCCCTTGGACCGTGCCCATGGTGGCTCGGCAGGAGCTGGGCATGTGGGGGTGGGTGTTACACCAGTGATCAGAGGTTGGTAGGGCTGTAGGGTTGCTTGAGGAATAAATTGGGTTTTCATAGCATCACAGAATGGTTTGGGTTGGAAGGGACCTTAAAGACCATCCAGTTCCAACCCCCCTGCCATGGGCAGGGACACCTTCCACTAGACCAGGTTGCTCCAAGCCTCATCCAGCCTGGCCTTGAACACTTCCAGGGATGGGGCATCCACAGCTTCTCTGGGCAACCTGTCCCAGTGCTCCCCACCCTCACTGTAGAACTTTTCTCCCTTATCTCCAATCTAACCCCACCCTCTTCCAGTTTAAACCCACATCCCCTGGTCCTGTCAAGCTTGTTTTCCCAGCCACCCAGGCACAGTCCCAGCCTGTGACACCTTCCTGCCCCAGCCAGGCCAAGGTCTCTTCTCAGCCAAGTCCAGGTTCATTCTCTCCCGTTACGGATGTGGAGCAAAATCCCTCGCGATTTCCCTGAGCAAAATTTAGCTGGCGGAGTTATTTTGGGTTTTGCCCATTTGCTGAGCAAACAAGGCGCGCGCAGACATGCCGCCCGCTCGCCTCTTCCCAACTCTTCCCTCCCAGTCTTTTCAAATTGGGTGGCTCAGCATCTCGCCTCTTCTGACCGGATTTAACTGGGTCTGAGATAGGCATTTCTACAAATGTCTTTAAATAGAAAACCTAATTGAGAAGGGAGAAAATGAGTGCCTGGCTGACAAAATCCCCTGAGAGCTCAGCACATGCTGGTCCGCAGTGAAGCCCGGCAAAGAGCGGCTGCAGGGAAAGGTCTGCTCAGGGTTGTGACTCTGATCAAAGACCTTGAGATCCAAATGCCCAGGTGGCCCTGGCCACTTTGGTAGCCAAGGGGCTACTCATTTCCTGAGCTTAACTCCTGGGAGACGGGCAGTGAGAGTCCTGAGCTGGAGATGGTGGTGGCTTGCTCCAGGAGCAGAGGCTGCTTTGGGACACGCTATGTGATGTTTGGTGAAAAATGCAGGTGTAGCTGTGAATGGCTTTGCCCAGCTTAGTATTTAGTCAGCTTTTTTTAGGGAAGGTGAAGAGCTGGGATTTGTTAAACCTTTTCAAAAGTTTGAGGTTTGGGTCTTGCTGGGACTGTGTGTGGACCTCAAAGGCAACGGAGGCCGGGTCTGTAGTGGTGTCTGCTAACAGAGGATGGCTCTGTGCTCCTCTCTTGTCCTCCTCAGGTTGGGATTGACTTCACAGCCTCCAACGGGAACCCGCGAGACCCCTCCTCCTTGCACTATATCAACCCCATGGGGACAAACGAGTACTTGTCGGCTATCTGGGCTGTCGGCCAGATCATCCAGGACTACGACTCGTAAGCACCATGCCCTTCTGCCTCCACCCCTGCTTGACTGATATCTCCCTGGCTTCCCGAGGGGTGGCTGGGGTGCCTGTGCCTTCATGTCCCACCTGCAAAGCCAGGGATAAATAATACCTTGCTTTTGAAAAGCTCCTTGGGAGAAAATTGCCATATATGTTGGGATGCAGGAAGGAGAGGGTAAGGACAGGGTTTCTCCTCTCCCTCCATCACCGCTGTTGAGAAGAAGGGTGCATTAGGAGAGGTGGAGCATCCTTCACTGGGGGCAGCTGGAGAGCAGCCCTTGGTGCTTTCTCGGTGCGGAGGCAGATGCCCTCAGCTTGCTGGTATTCCCTGTCGGCAGCTGCACTGCCAGGCTGCCTTGTTCCCCATTGCCCCCAGGTGTGCAGCTCGGAAAAATAACACCTTGGACCTCGATAAACAGAATAGAAGTCTGTTGGTCTCGCCATGCTGACTTTTGTGACCAAAATGGATAGTTAATTTTTGTTAAAATCTCCAGGGTTACACGGCTGCAAGATACTTGGGTGTTTGGGTGAGAGGATGCTCCTGATCCCTGCGGGTGATGAAGAAAAGCTGGACTCTTGTCTCTCTAAGATCAAAAGCAAAAGGGGAACATCCGCTCTCTCTGTTCAGCTCTCGTGATTTTTAAATGTGCTGCGTTGTTTGGGGAGAAGGGAGGGCTGGCAGCCTTTTTAGCTGGTGCTTTCATTGTGGCTGGGCATTGGGCAGCTGGTAGCACAGGGACGCCACAGCAAGAGCCGCACAAGCCTGCGTTGTGTGTGTAAATACAGCCATACGGTTTTCTTCTTCTCTTTTAGAGACAAGATGTTTCCTGCTCTGGGATTCGGCGCCCAACTCCCGCCGGACTGGAAGGTGAAGTGTTGTGGCCATCTGCGTGTTTGGGATGGGTTTGTCCTGACATTGCCAGGGCAGGAGCAGAGCTGCTGGGGCTTCCCGGCTGGCTGGGGCTGGGAAAAGCTGTTGAGTAGAGGGGGGGACAGGCAGATGTGGATTTCAGCCAGTGGAGAGTGAGTGGTGGCAGCATGGATGGGCGGCGAGGTGAGGATGGGGTGCAGGCAGCCCACTCCTCCCTTCTAGGCTGGCAGGAAAGCAGCAGCTCCCTGGCATTAACGGACAGAGCCAGGCATTGATTAATTTTCCTGGCAGGAGGCAGGACCAATTCTGGGCAAAAGAAAAGGTCCCTGGATGAATGTGTCAGATGGCAGCAAGGTCTGGAAGGGGGCTGGGAGCTGGGTAGCCTCGATGTGATGTTGCAGGGACAGAGCCTGCAAGGACTGGGGCAGAGGGGCTTTCCCTAAAGCTACCTTCATCTTTTGTTGGGATTAGGCACTGAAGGGGTTAAAAGCACCCTGGTCCTGCAAGGGTGAGGGCTGGAGCGCCCTGCTCATCAGGAGGGGTGCCATGGGCAGGGGTTGGGGCTGCTCCTGCAGCCCGTCCTGGCTGATATTCTCATGGCTGGGAAGATGTGCCGGGACACCACCACCCTTCGTTACTGGCCAGGCCTGTTGGCTGCTCTTTGCTCACACCCTTAGCGTGCATTTTCTTTCTGTTCGCTGGCTTTGAGAAGTCCCCGGCTTCGGGCTGGGGTTGAACCTCAGTGAGCCTTTTATCTTCTTTTGGAGGGGAGCGTTGCTCCGGGCTGAGCTCAGCAGGGCACGTACGTCACGAGCGGCCGTGAATCGGGCTGGGAAGCTCATAGCTGCCAGTCCTCGAGGATGGGGATGTCCTGCCCGATCCAGCTTTGCGCTTTTCTCCGCTCTCCTGGCAGCCAAAATCCATGTGACTCAAGTGGGAGCTCTCCCTGTTTGCCAGCCACAGGAGGAGATCCCTCCATGTGCACTTTGGAGCTGATTCATTCTCCTTGGCCGGCAAATGTCTCTGGTCTGTCACTTCACCACTTTCGGTGGGAAAATCTTGGTAGGCATCTTCCAAGGATTAAGAGCCAGCTTCCATCAGGGATTTATTCCTGGCGGAGAGGAATGGGAATGGAGAACGCAGCGGGGATGGAAAGGGTACAGTGGCTTGAATTGCTGAGGGAATGGGTGAATCGTCACGGCGAGCATCCTGCTATGCTGCTGATGTGTGCGGGTCAGCGCCCGTGGGAGAGGCATCGCTGGGATGGAAACGGCCCTTCCTGCATGGCTGGAGGCGAGTACCGGGTGGAGAATGCTGGCTAGGAGCTGTGGGATGGAGGGCTGCTGCTGCTCTGTCCCCACTGACTCCCGCAGCCTGTCCCGCTGCTCCCACAGACCTGGGAATGCTCCGTAAGCGCTACCAGAAAAAACACCTCATCTTCCCCCAGAATGATGCCGAAGCCCACATAAAACCCAGTGGAGAGCAGCTCTCCCTTCCCAGGTGCTTGGCCCGTGCTGAAGGTCACCAGCCCTAACGCCCGGAGTGACCCATTGGTTGTCTCACGGTAGCAGTGGGGGCATCCCCTGTCCCCTGCCCCACACCGCTGTAGCCTGGGGCTTCGTCCCCCCCCCGGCTCGCCCCATCCGCAGGGTCTGCGCATCACCAGCTCGGCTCACTCGTCACAGGCCCTCAAGGCTCGTTGGGTGGTTTCAAAGCCAAAGGAGCAGTCTGGCGTTACGGTGGACAGGCGGTGGGGATCAGCGTGGCCGATGGTACCCCCCGGGGGACACGAGGAGGGGCGGCTGTTGTACCCACAGACCGGAGTGAAAATGGGGAAGATCGTTAAAGAGAGAAGAGTCATATGAACGGCGCTTTGTGCTCCCGTTGCCATGGCTCCCCCAACGCTTCCCAGGCGCCCGTCGGAGCGAGATGTTTTGCACACAAAAGTCTCGTTGGAAATGTCAAAGAACATCTTGCCATGTAACAGCTCTGTTCAGAGCCTCGAGCGGTTTCCCAGTAGGGAACAGGAGAGGGAAGCAGATGGGTTGTGGTTTCTGGGGGATGAGCATAGGCAAGGCGACAGTGGAGAGGGTGACGCTTAACATCGGACCACCAACAGTCACCCTGGGTTTGGGAAATGGAATCATAGGATCACGGAATGGTTTGGGGTGGAGGGGACCTTTAAAGCCTACCTAGTCCAACCCCTTGCCATGGGCAGGGACACCTTGGGACATGCCCCAAGGCCTGCCCTCCGTTTGCCTTTTTGTTTTCATAGATAGGGAAACTGAGTCACGGCAGGGGGGGCATCGTTGGAGGAGGTGCCAGAGAATCCTCTGCGGGGTTGGTTCTCCGGCACAGGCTCCAGCTGTGCGTCTGTGAGGCACATCTGTAATTCGTGATGGGAAAAGATGGAGCTGCAGCCGTCCCCATCCAGGACTGGAAGAGGCCACAGCCTGGCTGCAGATGAACGTCTCACCCTTTGGGGTGTTTGGAAAAGGTTTTTCTCTGTAGGTTCCTGGTAATGCGGTAACTGTAGGTGCCCCATATACATTTAATTGGACTCCACAAAACCTGTTTTTCAAAGTACGAGCTGTACAGGAAATGAGATCCATTTTTATGTTATTTTGAAGCCCTCCTGTTGAATTTTCTAGCAGAGATCTATATATAATCCATTAAAAACTCCAGAGGAGGTTTTGCAACACTTCTGCCATGCAGGGGGTCTGCTCTGTAGATGGTGAGAAACAGAGCTCCAGACCATTTTGTTGCTGCTTAAAAGAAAGAAAACCCCCTCTTTTGCAGTGCAAAACATGGAAATATTTTTGCTTGCCTAGTCTATAAATACTCCTATGGCAGAATTTTGAATGTCTTCTATAAAAAAAAAGTGAGCCCTTTACAACTGAAAATCAAGACATTTGAATATATTGCCCGAAATCGAGGTTTCTACGAGAAAGGGTGTGCGCAAAGCCAAGTCACACGTTGCAGACTGCGTCTCCAGCCGCGAGGTTGCTGGTTGCCGGGAGCGTTAGGGGTTGTGCTCAACAGGCATGGAGAGACCCGGGCAGGCTGTTGACGTTCGCCGGTCCGACAGCTCGTCAGCTCTGCAGCACGGGGAGGGCTTCTGGTTGACCTACTTTTGTTGGGTTGCTGTTTCCCACCCCACAGCCTCTTGCAAAAATAGTTTCTGCCGCTTTCGACACAATGCCCAGTGTAATTGGAAAGTCTGAATCAGATGCTCTTGCAGTCTCAGAAGGACTCCAGCTTCAGACGGCGCTTCGGAGGACAGTCGTTCTGCCAGCGTTACGAACACGCATGTCCCGAAGGGATCCCCGGCCTGAGGAGCTCGGCAAACCACCACCCTTCCGAGAGGGAGAAAACAGCCTTGTTTTGTAACTCTGGCACGAACTGAGTGGGAGCTTTGTGTGGCCTGAGAGCCCAAATCGCCCCCTTCAACCTCCCGAGGGGCTGGAGGAGGCGGTCGTGGGTCCTTGATGCTCCTGAGAGTCTGTTTGCTTCCTACTTGTGGGTAGCGGGGCAAGGAGCGCCTGAGCCCCCGCGTCTGGCGGCTGCTCCCCAAGCACGCCGTGACCCACCAGCGCTGGCAGGGTCCGTGCTGGAGGCAAGGAGCTGGCAGAGATGGGTTCAAAGCGACCATCGCCCAATGTTTTGGGGTCCCCGTGGAGTAGAGGAGGAAGGTTTTGTGATTCGCAGCCAGCACTGCTGTTTGGTTCCTCTGGCTGGGCGAGTGCCACGAGCCAGGGACGGGGGGTGCAGGCTGTCTGCTGTTGCCAGTGTCCTGCAGAATGTCCCTGTGAGGGCCTCTCCCTCGGCTTGAAAGGAGATGGTGGAAAACCTGCGGGACCTTGCACCTGCCTTGGAGGAAGGATGGTTTCATGGTCAATGAAAACCAGCTCGGGTTGTGCTGGGACTTGCTGTCCATCACCCCCAAGCATTGTCACCTCTCCCGTGCTGCCTTTCGCCATCGTGATGACCCAGACAACGAAGCTAACCCTCCGCTGGCTTTACCGTGGTGGCTGATGTGCCACATCGGGCCTTCAGCCCAGCTCACTCTGTGCCTGCCTCCCTTCTGCTGCACCATGCCACTCGCGGAGCGATGGGGAACCGGAATGCTGCCACAACTGGGGGCTCCCTGTGCTGTTAATTGAGTTTTCTCCTCGTACAACCTGCAGCAGGATGAAGTAGTGTCTCCTAGTGACCAGCCAGATGGCCCAGCTGGCTGAGAGCATCCCTTCTGCGTGCTCTCCCTCTGGGCAGCCTGAGGGAGGACATGTGGACAAACCATTTCAGGTGGCTCCGTGATGGGGAAGGGTTGAGGAACCAGCCCATCCTCAAGTGCTGCTCGGCCCTGACTGCGTCTCTATTTGCTTCTCCTTGCTGTTTGGGTAGCAGAGGGCTGGGATGTGTTGCTGACCCATCATGTCTGTGACCACCGCCTCATGCCCCAGGGGAGCATCAGACCCAAGCCGGCCTTGCAGCATCAGCTAAACCGACAGTGAGTGACCTGCTCTGGTTAATTTGGGTCTTCTCTTCTCCACAGGTATCCCATGAGTTTGCCATTAACTTCAATCCCACGAACCCGTTCTGTTCAGGTGAGCATCTCCCAGGTCTTTCAGGCTCCTTGGATGCCTTCAGTGTCTTCTGTCCTTCCCTCTATGTTTCTCCAGTAGCATCTCAGGGATTTTTCAAGGCCTGTTAAGAGACGGGCATTGGCGGTGAAGCAGAGCACGTGCTAAGGGAAAGCAGAGAAAATCTGAGGGGGTGTAGGAAGGCCCAGGGTAAAATGCAGCTGGATTCAGACAGTGCAAAATCCGCCTTGGCTCTGACGTCTGGTGTGTCCTACCAGCCGTCTGCTCCCCCAGCAAGGCTGCAAGGGACGCCAGGCCTGTTCAGCAGATGGGGAATGCAGGCTTCGTGCTTTGTTTAGCAGCAAAGAGCTGCTCGCAGGCATGGCTGAAGAACTGCTCAGCTCTAAGTGCTGAGGGCTACCGTGGACGCCAAAAGTCGTCTGGTTTGACTCTGCTGAACACCAGCAACCTCCGCACCTCGCTGGCTGGCTCATGGGGGCTGGCTGTGGGCATCAGCTTTGCTGCTGCCCTCGCTTTGGTCGCGCTCTCTCGGGTGGCTGTAAGGCATTCGTTGCACCCCGTTTGTTGCAGGCGTTATGGGGTGCAGCAGCCACCGCCCTGCAACTCCTATCAGTGACAGGTCCTTCCCAAAGAACCGATTATCAGCTGATTAATTGTGGAATTGGTCATTTTTTTTTAATTACACCCCCATGCATCCTTTGGGAAGAGCAGCCAGTTACCCTGTTCTGGTATGGCTGAAGGGGCTCTGACGTCCTGGGGATCCCAAACACAGTCTGGGAGCTCAGAGGGTGCTTCTGGGGTTGTTTTGCTTCTCTCCGCTCCCTCTGCTCCATGTCTGTCTTTGGGTTACGCTCAGAGACCGGGAGTCACTTTCCTTTTTGCTCCTCCCCTTTGGCTGATTCTGAGATGTTTGCAGAAAGCCAAGGACGGTTTGGCTGTGGGTGCTACGAGGGCTCCCTTCCCCCAGAAGGTCTGAGCACCCACTCCAAAATGGCTAAAGAGCAAAGTATTAAAAAAAATTGGAGTTGAGGTGGGTGAAACTTGCGGAGCTGGATGTTTGAGGGGTGGGGAAAATAGGCCTAACTTCAGCTCCCGTGACAGATGAGCTAATAATGCTTAACTGGCGCTGCGGTGGGCCTGAGCTGCGGCGCGTGGTAACGCCTGCCTTCTCTGCTTTCCCTGAAGGTGTGGAGGGCATTGTCCAAGCGTACTCGGCCTGCCTGCCCCACATCCGCTTCTACGGACCCACCAACTTCTCCCCCATCATCAACCACGTGGCCCGCTTCGCGGCTCAGGCCACCCAGCAAGAGGCTGCATCCGTAAGTCCGTAAGATCCCACGATGCCATGGCGCATCCCGCTGGCTTTGGGCAGGGGAAGGTGAAGCCTAATGCTCGATTTCCTGGCTTTCCCTTCGCTGTGGGAAGGGAGGCGCCAGGTCTTCCCACCTAGACCATCCCTGGGGTCCCTGCAGCTGAGGGATGTCAGCTGGCTGTTGTCATTCCAGGCGGGGAACGGAGAGTCATTGCAGAGGCTTCTTAGGAAGAAAAAAATAACTCAAAAACTTGATGAGAGTCAACAAAACTGCAGTTGTGGGAAATCCGAAATTAGCGGGGAGAGAACTGAGACGAGGGTGGGAGATGCCATGAGGTGGGCGTCCCTTGGATTTATACAGATGTCTTGAGCACCTTCTTAAAGGTGGGTCTCCGTGTCTCGGAGAGGATGGGTGCGGCGCGCCCCAGCCCCCCCAGCGGCATGGAGCGGCTCCTGCCGGGGAGCAGTAAGGCCACCGCCGCCTGGCCTGGGAGGTCAACAGGGAATTTCAGAGACGCGTAAAATCATGAATGGTGAAAAGTGGTTGGGTTTGCCCTAGTTCTTATGGGGGAAGCCTGCAAGGACCCCCCGGAATGGCTGGGTGATGGGTATCCCACAGGCCAGATGGATACCAGTGTGCTGGGGCATAAAGCGTGATGGTTCTGGTGTGGCCGATGGCCAAATCCGAACCTTTGGCCAGGAGATGGCCTTTCTGCTATTCCCCTTTGGATAGCTGCTTATATTTGAGGAGGAATTGCAGAAAAGCACGGGATGGCTCGGTTTGATCCCTGCTTTTCATGCCACTTGGACAGGCAGGGGGCTCGGAGCCAGGCTTCGGGATCCTGCGCGGCTGCTCCAGCCGCTGGGCAGCCCTGGAAGTCCCCATTCATTAGTCCAACAGACCGTTCACATCCGGATGTCAAAAAGCTGCTTGTTAGTGCAGGGGCCTCGTACAACCCCACTCGGCTGTGCCTGGCCAGGAGGGAGCGGGTGCCAGCGGGGTTTGGGGGGGCGAGGCTGGTGGTTGAGGGGATGCCGGGATGCCTGCGTGTTCCGGGAGCTGCAGCCATGGGTCCAGCCTTGCTGGTGGTGACTGGGCTGTCCTCTCAGGGCTGCGAGGAGCAGCTGCAGACTGCAGGAGGGAGCTCAGCTGGGTGCCTGTTGGGTCCCTGTGGCAGCAGGCTGCCCAGGGAGAACGGCGGGTCCTCCTTGGACCTCCAGGTCCTCCAAACCCTTGGGGTTGGCTGGCCAAAACCAGCTCAGCTTGGGCATCAGCATGTGTGGGGTAGGAGCTGCCTTGGGGTAGAAGCTTTCCCAATTCCTGCCTGGAGCAGAACCTGAAATCTCCTCCCCAGTGGGACATTTTCCAGCCTTGCCTTGAGCTCTTCCCAGCCCCCGGGCACAAGGAAATACTGAATTTGGTTTAATTCAGCAGAAATCCAGGTCGCTCCTCATCCTGTCGCTCGCTCTCTCAGTGTCAGTGGGGGAGGGAGAAGCCCACAGGCTCCGCGCTGAGCAGAGGCGCTAATCGTATGCAAATTGCACCCCTCCGTTGGCACTAATAGTTTAATCAGGGGAGATTTTAAATAATGGGCAGTAATAGTGCCGTCAGAGGCGAGCCTGGCTTGGCTGGGTCTGGTTTTTTTGGAAGCACAAAGCGTTATTGATGGGATCTCGCTCCCCCGGGGTCTTCTCTCCCACCCCATCCACGTGTGCAGCAAAGCCACCCCTGGCGCTGCCGGCTTCGGTGGCCACCTGGACCTGCCCTCCTCATCCTCACGCTTGTTCCCAACATTTCAAATACGCCAAAAAAACCCTTCGTAGTTTTTCCATGGCAACGCAGATCACAAACACCGGAGCCGTTGGCTCTTGAGGGATGGGAGGACTAAAACGTGTCGGGGAGGAAGAGATGGAGCGATTACACAGGCTTTGGCTCTCGGGGAGGATTAATAAGCTTTGGGGAGTTAAAACACACCTTTCCAGCAGGATCCCTGCATCCAAACCCCCCCTTTCCTTGCCACGTGCTGCTTAATGCTGCCTAATCCCGTCAGGTCCTGCTCACCCGTGAGCCTGATTGCTGGTATCATTAGCAAACCATCAGGAATTGTTCCCAAAGCCCTCGGGGAGTCAGAAATCAGCCATTTTAACAACAAAAAAGAGGCGGGGGAGGTACTGCTGTGTTGGTGTGCTGCTGGAGACCCCAGCCCGGTGGGATCCAACCCCAGGGCCAGGCTGGTCCTGGCCCCAGGAGCTCCAGTCACGGTCCGCAGAGGCGGCATCCCGGCTGGGTACCGTGGCTGGAGCCCGGAGGTGCCACCGGCACCCCTCACCCCGCTGCCATTCATTGGCCCCTCCAAAACTGCCATCGCCCCTTGGGGAAGCCGACGCTCTCGCGCGGTGCCTGCTGCTCCCGTGGTGGTAACGATGCTCCCCACGCGCTCGCCCTGCTGTAACCCCCCCCGGGACTCTGGGGCTGACCCCCGCCATCGGCTCTTGTTCCGCTTGGCCTCTGACGTAGAACAGCGGGTGAGCTCTGCTCCCTCCTCTTCCTGCATACTTCCCAGCGTTTTTCTCTGCTCCTGATACGGATTTCACAGAAAGAAGGGAACAGAGGGAACTGCTCCTTTCTGGGTTCCTTCTTTTTGACTGTGCAGGGAGGCTGGTTTTGCACTGATTCATTCCCAGGTACTGGCAGGAAGGGTGGAATCAGCTTAACGTCATTCCATTATCAGCTGCGCTCCTCAAGGATTTACTCTTCCTCCCGTACTGGCACCCAGGCAGGATCAGGCGCCAGTCGCTTGTCCTGCTTCCAGTGATGACCAGTGCTGGCCACCACGTAGGAGCATCCAGGTCTTCTCCTGGAGTTTAGTCTTGCCCTCCAGACTCAGGTGCTGGGGCCCTGCTCTTCAGACCTACATCTCCCCATGATTTGCTCTGAAAAGTTTGGATTTAGGGAAAAACTTAGCCCTTGGCAGTGCTCTGGCAGGACTAATGCATCGGAAGGTGTCGGGAAGGGGCTGGCTGCCTGCCTGGGCTTGGGAAAACCTCCTCACCCGTGTCCGTGGGTTGTGTTTAAGCTCGACTCGGCCTCACTTGGAGTTTGGCACCAGAGAGCGGAGGGAAGACAACACTTGGGGAAGGTGTCAGGAGATGTGGGCTGGAGGAAGACCAAGAAAATGGGCTTGGGGCTGTGTTCCCTTTCCTGCTTTTCCAGGATGGTTGCGCTGGTGGTTTTCAGAGGAAATGGAAAGAATGAGGAGAGGAACAAAGGGCTTTAATGCGCTTAAGCGCTTGCTTTCGTCACTGCTCCAGCACACGCACCGTGTAACGCGCCCAGCTCGAACCGTCACCTCCCCCTGCAGCGGAGGGCGGCTCTGGGGGGGCCTCGTGCCCCAGCTTCGCTGAGCTGGGTCCTGCAGGACCGTCCGTCCATCCCTCCTCCCCCAGCTCTGTGCACCGGCCTCGTCACCCTCCTTTCCCCACAGGAAGGGGAGCGGGTGCCAACACCGCTTTTTTGGTACCCTCTGCATCCCCCTTGGTGTCCCCAAGCCCCACATCACTGTGTGGGAGACAGACAAACCCTGAGCATGGGATGGGAACTCCACACACACCCCCCACGGAGTTGGGATACAGGAGACACATCTCGCCATAGGCACAGGGAGCACCCCGAATCGTGCCCCGCCGTGTGCCGGGGGTGGGGGTTCATCTCCCAGCTGGGCTCGTGTCCAGCCCCAAATTCCTCGTGGCCGTGACACAGGAGCTCTGCACAGGTTGGGCTGGGGTTTCCCATCGCTAAGTAAATCAGGGAATCAGCAAAATATTTTGGGGCAGGAGTTGGCTTGTTGTTGGGTCATTATCTTCCAAAATCCACGGGAGCACCCGACATTTCTAGGGGCTGCTGAAGGGGGGGTGATGCCGGCTGACCTGGGCGGTGGTGAATCTCGTGGTCCCAAATCCCTGGGGGACTTGCCTACCCCCTCCCCCAACACGCAGAGCATCCCGGCCGCTCGCATCCCGCTGGGCCTGACCCCCCGCCCTCCCCTGCACAGCAATACTTCATCCTCCTCATCAT
>NW_010244343.1:0-458 GCF_000690775.1 Eurypyga helias | reverse complement strand
GCTGCGCTCCCACACCGGCGAGGAGGCCGTGCGCGACATCGTCCAGTTCGTGCCCTTCCGGGATTTCCGCAACGTGAGTGTGGGCAGCGGGGAAGGGGGGGGTCACAGCGGGAATGGGGGTCTCAAGCCTGGAACGACCCTGGAAGTGAAGTGATCCAGAGGAGGCAGAAGGCGGAGGCTGGCCCCTTCCTGCCTTTTCCTGGCACCAAACTACGCTGGCGTGGACCGGGCCAGTCAGTGCTGGGGGCAGGGGCACCCCCATCTCCACCTCCCAGTGTGTGCAGCCACTGGCACCGGCCCCGCACGGCCCTTCCCTCTTTCTCCACGGAGGATGTTTTATTCCTCCTGACCCATCAATCGTCTCCGGGAGGCAAGGTGTAGGATACAATCCCAGGCATTGTATTGTTATCCCGCCGGCTGTCGGGGGCATTAAATGAAATCATAGACTCACAGAATGG
>NW_010244342.1:0-18722 GCF_000690775.1 Eurypyga helias | reverse complement strand
CAGAGAAAGCCAACTGGATTCTGGGCAGTGCCCAGAGGAGTGTGGCCAGCAGGTCAGGAGAGGGTATTCTCACCCTCTACTCAGCTCTCATGAGACTGGAGTACTGCGCCCAGCTCTGGAGCCCTCAACATAAGAAGGACATAGACCAGTTGGAGGGAGTCCAAAGGAAGACCATGAAGATGTTCAGATGGCTGGAGAACCTCTCCTATGAGAGAAGGCTGAGATAGTTGGGGTTGTTCAGCCTGGAGAAAAGAAGGCTCCATGAGACCTTATAGCAGCCTTCCAGTACCTGAAGGGGACCTACAGGGAAGCTGGGGAGGGAAGGGGGTCTTTTTACAAGGGTCTGTATTGACAGGACCACTGGTAAGAGCTTTAAATTGAAAGCAGGGAGATTTAGATTGGATATCAGAAAAAAATTCTTCATGGAGAGGATGGTGAGCCACTGGAACAGGTTGGGCAAAGAAGTTGTGGATGCCCCCTCCAAGGAAGTGTTCAGGGTTAGGCTGGATGAGGCTTTGAGCAACCTGGTCTGGTGAAAGGTGCCTCTGCCCATGGAAGGGGTTTGGAACTAGATGATCTTTAAGGTCCCTTCCATCCCAAATCATTGTATGATTCTATGATTCTGTGCTTTTCTGTTAAACTCTAGGCTAATGAAAAAAAGAAATAATCGTTGGAAAATACTGTATTGAACTTGGTGAATTGCGGATTTTCTTAATTTTTCTGCTTCTACTTTTTTCTCTTTATATCCTTAGAGATAAACTTTGGTGTGATTCCAAAAAACTCATTGTCTCTCCATAGGCATGCATAGGAGTACTATGACAACAAAAATATACACATTTTAGCTAGAAATATGATTTTTAAAATCCAATCATCTGGGCCTGATTTAAATGAGACTTGTTTATCAATTTTAATTTTGAGAGGTGGTACACAAAATGCTACAAATACTTGATTCTGTCTTACGAGTCACAGGTTTCAGCCTGTGATGACTTTAGCTTGATGTCCCTCAAACATTTGAATTGGATGCACAACTTTCTTTTCAGATTTTTCGCCAGCTATGACCATTATACAAACAAGTGTATCTCACCATCTGCTAGCTGAATATGTAATTTCAATGGGCTTAAGAGACTTTTAAGATAGCTTTGAAAATTCATGTCATAAAACTGAGTCAGGATTTTCTACATCCAGATAGTGTTAAAAAGCCTGAAAACATTTTTAGAAAACAGGACTTGATTTCCAGACTTAAATCTGTAAAATATTCACATTTTAGCCACTATGATCTACTCCCTTGCATACAAATGCTAATATTGCTATAAGCAAGAAAGTTGAAGTATGTGAGACAAGGTTTGTACACAAAGACAACAATCTGTATTAGACAGAATGTTATGAGTGGAAACCCCAGGCTTTTTCATACACAATTTCTTATTCATGCTTGGTGCTTATCTTTCCAGCATGTAGTTCTTGTCTCTGTGCAGAGAAAACTTGGGGTTTTGAGTTTTATTTTTAATTCTAAAGGTGCTATCTCTTCTCACAAGACCTGTCTTATGAAATATGTGAGAGATGGTGGGGGAGTGGTCTCTTTAGTAGCATGGAAAATTATAATATGTTGATGGTGTAATATACAGTAGAGTTGCAAGATGAAGGATTCAACATATTTCTTTTAGGTTGCAGATGTCAGTCAGGTTTCATGTCTAGGGACTTAACTACAGCATATAATCAGCCTGTGTAGGGTCCACCCCTCTCCGTTCTTTGAAGTTGAAAGTTATTGGCAAAGGAGCATCAACCACAATGATTTTCATAACTGTCCTGACTATTAAGGAGAGATTGAAAATTACTTAAACGCATTGTCTAGCTACTGCCTTAATTGTGTAACCACATGAACTATAAATCAGTGCCAGTGAAACAGACAGACAGCAGGTTTGCCAAACTGTTTGTCTCAACAGCCATCATTTTCATTCTGGGTTTAGCTGTACCAGTTGTATCTTTGTCATTAACTCAGGTATCCAGCTTTTAATATTCTACTTTTTCTGTTGTAAGGTACCTTTGGAAAGTAAAAAGAACCAAGAGAGGACCAGCTAAGAAATCACAGACTTCAATACTATGAAATTTTAACTGTTCCCAGTGACAGCTGTAATCTCTCATGCATCTGAAGGTCTACTTCCCCTGATATTGCTTCCTATCCAGTTACCACACACGCACAATTTTATTTTATGCACAATTTTCCATTGATGATTTCATCAAATTCTTATTAACATTTTAAAGTTAAGGGGAGCCTTTTTATTCACTTCAACAGACCTTCCGCAGATGAGATTGAGCACAGGCATATAAAGGACAAGAAAGTCATCATTCAACAAAGGGAAGTCATACTTGACTAACTTGATCAACTTCTGTGATGAAACGACTACTCTATTAGATGAGAGAAGAGCAGTGGATATTGTCTACCTGGACTTTAGGAAGGCTTTTGACACTACGTCCTGTAATATCCTCATAGACAAGTATATTGACGTATGATTTTGACATGAAGTCTAGTTGGAGTCTGGGTACAGTCCTGTTTAATATCTTCATTAACGACCTGCATGATGGGGCAAAGTACCCCTCAGCAAGTTTACTGACAACACAGAACTGTGAGAAATGTGTGATACACCAGAGAGTCCTGAGGCTGTCCAGAGGGACCTTAACAGGCTGGAGAAATTAGGTAACAGGAAACTCATGGAGTTCAACAAGTGTCGTGGTTTAACCCCATTCAGCAGCTAAGCACCAGACAACCACTTGCTCAGCTCCCCCCTCCCGCAGTGGGATGGGGGAGAGGATGAGAGGAAAAGGTAAGAAAAAACATAGGTTGAGATAAGAATAATTTAATAATTGGAAATAAATGAAATAAAATGCTAATGATAATTATAATGATAATTACAAACATGTATTGAAGAAACTACTACTAACAATAATGACAATAGTAATATTTAATAAAAAGAAAAACAGCAATAGGGAAGAAAAAAAAATTGTTACCACCTCTTGCCACCTGCCGACTGATGCCCAGCCAGTCCCTGAGCAGCATGTCAGAGAGAAAGAGAAAGCCCCCAGTTCCCCTCGTGACTTCCCATGAACTTACATACTAGACATGACATCTTATGGGGAGAAATATCCCTTTGGTCTATTGTGTCAGCTGTCCTGGCTGTGTCTCATGAAAACATGAGAAACTGAAAAAGCTCTTGTCTTAATGTAACACTGTTCGGCAACAACTAAAAACTTCACCATGTTGTCTTCTTTTAAGCACAGATGTGAAGAAAATTAACTCTCCCCCTAAACAAAATCAGAACTACAAGGGAAAGTGCATAGTCCTACAATTGGGAAGGAAAAATATCATGTACTAATATATACTGGGGGCTGCCCATCTGGAGGGCAGTTTGACAGAAAAGTCCCTGAAGGTCCTGGCAGACACCAATTGGAACAGAAACCAGCAATGTACCCTTGCAGCAAGGAATGCAAATGGTATCCTGGGTTGCATTAGGCAAAGTATTGCCAACAGGTGAAGGGAGGTGATCCTTTCCATTTATTCAGTACTGGTGAGGTCTCACCTGGAGAACTGTGTCCACTTCTGGGATCCTCAGTACAAGAGACATAGACATGTTGGAAAGAGTCCAATGAAGGACACAGGGATGATGAGGAGACGAGCAGATCACGTGTGAGGAATGAGTGAGAGGACTGGGACTGTTCAGTCTGAAGAAAAGAAGGTTCAGGGTGGGGATCTCATCAGTGCCTATGAATACCTGAAGGAAGGTTCTAAAGAAGACAGAACCAGGCCCATTTCAGTGAGACAACGAGAGGCAACATACACAAAGTGAAACACAGGAGTTTTATCTGAATATCAGGAAATCTTTTTTTTCTGTGGGGGTGACTGATCACTGGCACAGGTTGCCTAAGGAAGTTATGGATTTTCCCACCTTGGAGATATTCAAAAACTGTTCAGACATGGACCTGAGCACCTAGTTCTAGGTGGCACTGCTTGAGCATAGGCATTGGACCAGATGACCTCCAGAGGTCCTTTCCAACCTCAACAATCTATGATTCTGTGGTCCAAAACCAGGATAAATACAGAATGTTGCCATCCACTTTGTGTTAGCTTGAAAGATTATGTAAATTTACTGTAAAATATTGTTATGAGTAGTACAAAATGGATTTAAGGTTTGAACGTAGACATAAAGAAATACAAGTGTCATTTTATTATTAAAATTTCACCCTTGAAATACATCTTTTCATCATCTCTTCTCAAAATTCTGTCATCTGTGTTCATTGAAATGGACAGTAATTAAATTCACAGTATTGTTTTTCTTTTCTTTATGTGTGGAATATTTTTTTCTCATGTAAAGTTCAGGAAAACAAAATACTAATATCACTCACACAGTTACAGAAGAAGACCATAATAATATTGCTAGATTTTAATTAATCCTTTTTATTTCAGAGTTTTGCATAAAAAGAAAATAACTGTGTAGTGCTATCTATTTTCATTACAAACCTTTCATAAGAAAAAGATATCAGGAATTCCACTTCTGTAAATATGTAAATTAAATTAGTACAACCAACAACTATAGACTGTCACTGTCAGCTGTCTGCATTTTGATCAGCTGGATATTTCTTGTTTATACCTTGGTGACCTGTTGGGAAAAAACAGAATTACCTAACCAATTAAAATTCAAAATAAGTTGTAGTAGTAGAGTACAATACATGAACATAGTACCTGATTTCACATAATCAACTGGGCATTGAAAAAATTCCAGTACCTCATTTTTGGACACAGATTTTAATGATAACAGAAACTGGCACAATATAAATCAGTATGACATGATTTCTTGAACGTAAGGGGGATAGGAAAGGTGAAATATTAAGAACTCAGGAAGTCCTCATTAGTCTGAAGACTGAAAATCTATGACTGTATTGAGTCACTATAGTCCAATCCAAGAGGAAAGAACCCCTTCAATTTGTCAAGCATTTTAAATAATAAAGTAAAATAATTATTTACAAAGAAAAGTAGAGATTTTTTTATACATTACTTACCTGAGACACAAGTATTCTATCTTAGCAGTTTTAATTTCCAATGGCCTGACCTGGAGTGGGATTTGTGCCCTTGAGCAAAGCATCTGGATGCTCTCAGCAATACATGAGGCAAATTAACTTAATAATGTTCCTGTTAGTAGTAAATACTTTGTTTATTTGAATCTTCTCTATCAAATAAAACAAAAAAGATGAGGAAATTGTTAATAAAACATTTTCAGTGATGAAGAATAGGAGATATTTAACACACTTTATTCTTACTAATGGGAGAATTGTCTTTTGTGTTGCTACAAAATAATTTATTCCGAAGTATTGTACTAGAACACATTAAAATTCTCTAACATTACATTATGCTTATAAAAAAGCCTATGTCTTATTTGTCTATTTATATTAATATTTACTAATTGGCATGAATTATTGTATCAGTAGGGTTTCACCAGTGATATTTGTTTCTTTAATACCTTAATGGAATAAAATGCAATTGAAATGAATATAATTTTGATGTGCACATAATTTCTTATGAGCAGTAATTGATGATTTTCAGGCAGAGGTTATGTAATGATATCTGAAATTTGTTGTATCAGTGTTCAGATTCATGGTGCATTGTTAAAGTAGTAACAGACCCTCACTAACATTAACCAGTGTTTCCTGGTATTATTATTCCTTTTCAGTTATTTATTCTTTCAGTCATTCTTTCAGGTATTTTTCCTTTTCAGGTCTTCTTAAGATCTTTTGATTCTGTGCAGTAAGACAACCCGATGAATATCTTTTTCAGTTACTTAAAATTGCTTGGTATTTCCTAACTCAGATGACTTGATGCTGTTGGTTTGTTTTCTGCAAAGGTAAAACCAGCTAATATTTATGATGTTTTTAGGGAATATGTTTTGTTTGGTCCAAATCACCTATTAAAGATGTATCTTCATTGACAATAAGGAAAGCCTAACATGGTAACACTGCTCAATTTAGGAGCAACGTTTAGATTTTTAAAGCTAGAGGGGATGAAGTCAAAGCCAAAAGGTTCAGAGAGACAATAGAGTTAATGTTTTAACTAGTTGTTTGGTATTAGCTGAACAATCAAATTAATTTAATTTCCTTGTCACTGCAACAAAATAGTTTTAAGTAGAATTCTGCCAGTTTAAATTTTAATTTACTAAAAGCAGAAAAAAAAAAATTATAGTTTGGACCTTATTTGAGGCTGACTGGTTAAACTATCTAAAGCTACAACACGGACTGTCTGCACTACCTCAGACGGTAAAGAAGTTTTTCATTGAAGTATGGTTTCTAACTCTATAGAGTGCATTAACAATACACACCACAAGTGACAAATGGAGGTTGAAATCTTCAGTAATGATGTTCCAACTGGTGCTTAGGATAACCAAGAATAAGAAAGGGAAAGGTGAGAAGATACAATAGTTGAGGATAGCCTTTAACATACTATTTATATAATTTTTAAGCATACCATAAATAATCATAATAAAAATTGTGTCAGAATATCCTGTTGTTAAATTTAGCATTTTGAAACTTGTGAAAAATTAGATTATCCATAAGATAGTACCATATTTTCTCAATTCAAAATTTAATTTATTTTTAAGAATAATTGTATAACCCTTTATTTTCTAATTTCTAATTAATAATTATTAATACTGTAGGAACAGTCTGAAACAAATTAAAATAAACACTAATAATGAAAATAAAAATTAAACATTAACATTAACTTTCAACTAAATGTAATCCTAAAAAATTGTACTTCTGCAATTAATCCAACTGACTTGAGCACATACGTAATAAGTATTTGCAAAAGTAGTCCCTAGGTACTTTTTTATAATTCTGCATCTTGAACAAAAAAATCTGCCTTGAAGAAAAAAGACCCTGAAATGTTACTATAATCCGTTTTATTTATAATTTTCAGCTCCTCTTAAGATCTTTCAGTTCTGTACAATAATTATTTTTCATATCAATTTTCTGACTTTTTTTTTCTGTTTCCAGATATAGATATAGTTTAAACCTCAATAATTAAGCACAGAGAGTCCTACACTATCAAAAGATTGAAGGAGTTGGTCTTTGGGCTCATGAAAAGAAAAAAAAAATCTGATGGCTTCTTACAGCGACATCAAGAAAAGTTAAAAAAAACAAATGAGTCCTTTATTTTCCTCAGTGGCAGACAACTATGGCCACTGTGGTTTGGGAGTTTCAGACTAGGTATTACAAATATTGTTAAGAAACTAGTGTAGAAGTGGAGCATCTTGCCTGGAGGTTTATGGAATCTGCACCATTGGAGATATTCAAGGCTTAGCAGCCAATGACATAGCCTGATGTAGTGGCAGTGGAAAATGAGATGTAGTTGAAACGCAGGTCTTTTCTATTATTTTAAACAGGTCCTGTTACCCAAAGTAAGCTGCATACTTTCAGGAGACCATTCCCAATGCATATACCTTAGCTTCAATTTTCTAAAAAAACATCCTAACCTAAAATTAAACTAGAGTTCAGCAATGGTGACAGTATGCTATTATGAATTTTGGGAATGATATTGGATGATTTCTGCCCCCTCTTATTTTATAAAGATCTTTCAAACTATCTTGTCAGGTGTTGAACTCTCAAGATGCTTTACCTGCAATACATGAATAAATCATAGTCTTTGTCATTATGTAACACAGACAGCATACTGGTACCTGCTATACCTCCCACATATTATTTCAAGAACTTTAACTAAAAAACAGAGTAGTTATCATCATGCCCTAGCTATATTATAAAAGTAAATGTGGCTCGTTAGATTCTTAGTTCAAGTGATTTAAAGTAGCTATAATTGAGTTACTTCAGAGAGGATTACTTTTAAGTTGAGTAGGTGGAAGTAATTCCAAATCAGTTGGATTTGAAGCTAAGTATTACATTTCTGAATGGATACTCTTAATAGGGTGTCATGGTTTAACACCAGCCAGCAATGAAGCACCACACAGCTGCTTACTCAGCTCAGCCCTTTCTTCAGTGGGGTGTAGGAGAGAAACAGAGGAAGGGTGAGAGAACTCATAGATTGAGATAAGGATGATTTAATAATGGAAAATAAATGAAATGAAATAAAATAATGATAATGATATTACAACTACTACTACTATGTAATGGAAAATACTACAACCAATAATGATAATATATAATGAAAATAAAAACAACAATAAAAAAAAAAAATCTGACCATTGACTACTTGCTGACTGATGCCCAGCCAGTCCCTGAGCAGAGAGAATGATAACCACCGCCCAGGTTAGCTCCCCCAGTTTATATACTGAGCCTGATGTCTTACAGCATGAAATATCCCTTTGGTCAGTTTGGGTCTGCTGTCCTGCCTGTGTGTCCTCCCATCTGCTTGTAGAGAAGAATCTGGGAACAGAGGTGCAGTATGAGAAACTCAGAAAGTACTTGGTTTAATATAAAAATTGCTTGGCAACAATTAAAACCATAGACCTGTTGTCAACATTCTTCGCAGCAAAAATCCAAAACATAGCATCATACTATCTATTGTGAAGAAAATTAACTGTCTCCCAATCAAATGCAGCACACAGGGTAGGTATAGAGTACACCTTACACTGTACAAAAATAACATTGACTGAGTTTATGGCCATAATGTAGTCACAAATTTTCAGAATTATTCTGCTTACCACATAGTTTATATTCCTGCATATACGCATTTTAACTAAAATAAATGTGCATGCAGTGTTATCACTAGATGCTTCAAATGGTTAAAAAAGGATTCATCGTCAATTACAGCACATATTACCCGATATCTATGTAGAGAAAAAGACTAGGAAGAAGCTTGTTTATTATTAGTTTATTTCTCTCTGATAACCATAAAGGGAATTTTGGATGTTTACCCTAGATCCTATATCTAGAAGTAACTGTTAAGGTTTTAGTTGCTGTCTTTGGCATCTAGTCCTAAGATTCTTCAGAAAACTGTATAAGATTGCTGATAATGGAGAGGTGGGCCACTGCCAACCTCATGAAGTACAACAGGCTAAGTGTAAGGTCCCGCAGCTGGGTCGGGGTAATCCCAAGAACAAGTACAGGCCGGGTGGAGAATGGATAGAGAGCAGCCCTGAGGAGAAGGATTGGGGGGATTTGTGGATGAAAAGCTGGACATGAGCCGGCAGTGTGCGCTGGCAGCCCAGAAAGCCAACCGTATCCTGGGCTGCATCAGGAGAAGTGTGGCCAGCAGGTCGAGGGAGGGGATTCTCCGCCTCTACTCTGCTCTTGTGAGACCCCACCTGGCGTTCTACGCCCAGCTGTGGAACCCTCAACATAAGAAGGATATAGACCTGTCGGAGCAAGTCCAGAGGAGGCCACAAAGATGCTCAGAGGGCTGGAGCACCTCTGCTATGGGGACAGGCTGAGAGAGTTGGGCTTGTTTAGGCTGGAGAATGCTCTGGGGGCACCCTATATCAGCCTTCCAGTACCTGAAGGGGGCCTACAAGGAAGCTGGGGAGGGACTATTTGAAAGAGCTTGTAGTGATAGAACAAGGTGTAATGGGTTTAAATTGAAAGTGGGGAGATTTAGATTCGATAACAGGAAAAGTTCTTCCCAGAGAGAGTGGTGAGGCACTGGAACAGGTTGCCCAGAGAATTGTGGATGGCTCATCCCCGGAAGTGGTCAAGGTCAGGCTGGATGAGGCTTTGAGCAACCTGATCTAGTGGAACCAAACCATTCTATGATTCTATAAAAACCAGACCCTTTGGGAGACATAGGCGATGCCTCGCTTAGGGAAAGTTGAAGGCTAGGTGTAATACTTAAGGCATGTGAAATGTCTCTATATGCTGGCCAGCTGAACTGAGCCCCTGGGAGAGGTGTTAGTTTTCCTTATTTTAGGTCACTATAATGTAGATGTTTGAATTTGTATTTTAATAAATGAAAACTTAATCCATATAGTCAATGGAACCTGGAAAGAAATTCATCTCATCCTAAAATAGACAATCATATTTGGTCAGATGAATCAGTTACCTTAGGTGAGATATGACTCACTCTCTAGACTCCATTATGACTCAATTGACTAGTTTTCCATTACCTATAAAGAAAGTCTAGCCACATTTCTTGAAGGCAGATGTCTATACCTAAAGAGAGACATGATGAATCCCACCCTAAATTTAGTAGGGATAAATCCCATCAAGAGCTGAAAGTAAAATTCATCTTGATAAACATTTGAAACTTAGGTATTATCCTTCCTGATTTACAGTATGATTAAAAAAAAACAGATGTTGCTTCTGATGACACACATTTTTATACTGTTGTTGTTGACTACAACATGTTTCAGGAAAGCATTTCTGAATTGTGATAGACATCTCCTGAAAAACCTAGAAATGAAAATGTAAGCTGTTATCAATCTGCATGGGGTAGTGTGGACTATTCACTGTGATATTCTGGAATATGGACTAACCCAAAAAGGTGTATTTCACCAAGAGAAAAGAACAGAAATAAGTAAAGTACATGTCCTATTCTGACAACTGTTCAAAAAAGATAGTAATGTCTGAAAGATCAATAGGTGTGATGGGAAAAAGCAATAATGACTTGAAATACCATAGCTAGATTTATCAGATGGTATCTATGAAAGTTCTGAGTGTATAATGCTTGAACTGTTTTCACATAACAGTGCTTGTTGTTACTGACAACTGAACAACTGAAAGTCTTCTGCCTATGCCTACACATCTCTGATTTCTGTGTTACATTATATTTTGTTGTAAAAATCATACTTAAAGGCTCAAAGTCCTTATTATCCTTTGAGTTCAAGAGAAGGAAGGAAGGAAGGAAGGAAAATTGGTTAGCTGTGTTATATAAAACATTTTTAAAATGGTTATCAAAATCAAACATAAGACTAGGACAGACATAGTTCCATGTAGTAGCCTATGCTTCAGGTTTGTTTCAGGGCATTTAATAAATATTTACATACATACATGCATAGTAATTCATTGACACAACATCTGTACAGTAAGTAAACAATTACTGTCTAGACAGTTGTTTTAATTCTGAAACTTACCTGTGTATTGTACAATTGACCTCATCAAAAAGGCATTAAAATATTGAGCATCTTCCAAAACTCTTGAAAAGTAGTTTAACAATTTTTTTTTAATGCTGAAAATACAAAATATTTTTTCAGTGATCTGTCTGAGAAGTCTGTTGTACCATTGAATGAAATTAGGTCTATTTGTACCTCAAAGTTATCTGAAAAGCTGAATTGTTTTTTCAATTATCTCAAACTGGTTTTCCTCAGTCATGAAAAAATCCCAGGATTTTAGGAAAACCAAAACAATAGCAGTAATGACATGAAGTTCTAAAAGGGAAATATAACTTGAGCAGAAAAGTTCATATCATTATATGACAAGACCAACGTAGATTAAACAATGTGTAAAAATCTGGAAAAAAAAGCAACTGGAGGCCAGGTTTCATAACCTTGGCCTTCTCAGTTCTCATTACAAGTTCATGAGTTTATATCTGAATGACAGAGCAAAAGCACCTTGGATATATTAGAACAGTTTCTCTGAGTGAATAGGCCTAAAAAATATAATCTCAGCATGTGTGTTCAATACTTACATTTTAAAATACTGCCTAATACTTTTTCCTTATGAGAAAAGTATATGGAGTGTTTTGCCATTACAACTTAGAGAAATCTAGTTCCCTTGAAATTAGGAACACTTTCACCTCATAAACTTACAGAAATGTAAGCTCAAAACATTATTTACATAGACATATTTAAGACATCTGGAAATAAAATTAGACAGTCAAGATAGAGTTTATTAGTGGGTTTTTTTTACTGCCTCTTTATTTTCTTATATTAATTTTAAATGTTGTATTACAAATTGAGATGGAAGCTTCTGGTCATCTCAGAATATCTTGATCAACCACCTAATTATTTCTTGGTTTTTAAATGGTTGAATATTGCTTTTGTGTCTTCTAAACTCCAGACATCAAAAATCCAGTTCTTCCAAACTGTCTTCACTCAGCCGGTTTTCTAAACCTAATTATTCTCATCACAATCTCATGGAATTTTAACAGTACTTCCACACCTTATTTAAATAAGACCTTGTCTGGAGTCCTCCTTAGTGTTGAGAAGTGTGGAAAAGATACATTCAAAGTATTTTAAAATGAGCTGCAATAAAAATCACTTTGCAACAAAACATCTAAGACAACAAGTGTAATCTTCTGGGACATTGGAAATGTCCCAGAGTACCCAAGATGATTGCTGAAATATATGACACCAAATGTTCTACCAGGGTAACAGCTGAAGGTTGGAAGAGAATACCACATGCAACTAAGTCCTGTCTGTACTTCAGAAGGATTAGCTTATTGAGCAGCAAAAATTTAGGTGCCTAATAGAGTTAAACTAAACGTCACCTAAACATTTCAGTGTTTGGATGTATAAGGACATGTCTGAAATTAAGGAAGGTAACCAAGGTAAAGAGAGTGAAAGTGTTAGTGAAACTGAAAGAGAACTATTTTTCTCTTCTGGGTAGAGACATTAGGAATGATCCCCATGACTCCAAGTAAATCCAGTATCCATCAAATAAAAAAGAAGCTATGCAGTCCCTGAACAAAGAGAGTAAATCAGATCTCAGTATCTGTGGAGTAATGTCAAAAAGACTTAAATACCCACAGTTAGAATATCCAGAAGCAACAGATGGCCAGTGGCTGAGTGGTCAAATACTTTCTTTGTAAGGAAACACAAGCATACACAGATGACAGTATGACTAGATGGAATTTGAATCACATAAACAGTGAGAACTATTTAAAACTTTGTTTACAGAAAACAAACTAGAGCAAATCACAAACTGGTAAAATAAATTAAAAGAAAGAAAGAAATTAAAAGAAAGAAAGCAAGCTAGGCACTAGTGAGAAAGGCCCCAAAATATAAATTTCAACCAACTTGATGGCTTACCAAGTAAACTACACTGGTAATTATTTTTAAGTGGAAAATGAGACCTAGCAGTTCCTAGAAGAGATGATACTGAGGGCAGGTACAGTTGTCCTTTGTAAAGACAGAAAGAAGTAAAGATAAAAGAAACAAGTATGGCTACATTTGGAGAACTTTACTAAGTCAAGACTTGAAAAAGAACAATTAAAAAGGGGAATTTGCACACACTGGTAAAAATGGCAGAAACCTTAGATGTAAAATCACCAAAGTAAAGGCATGAAATGAGATGAAACTATCAAACAGCATAATTGAAAATATAATGGTTCTATAAATACATTTAGGAGGAAATGGTTAAAATTTTGAATTCATTATGGCATGGACACTGTACATCTTAACACTCTGCATCTTCTTAAACTAAATGTAGTAATTATGATAGATAGTAAAATAATTACACCTGTGAAGAATTTGAAGGAAAGAATAGTATAGTGTGTGAATAAGTCAGAGACACAAGGAAGGAATTTCCTGTGAGGAAAGCCATTAGACATTTATTGGATAAGCTGGAAAAAAATTCCTAGAAGTATTTCATAAACAAGTAGAAGCAATATCTCATGATTAAGAAATTGTTGAGAATGGAAGAGGTCCCAGAAGAATAAAGAGCAAGCATAGTACCTATCTGTGAAAAGAGTAAGAGAAAGGACTCATAAAGCTGTTATACAATGAGCCTAACTCTGATTTCTAGGAAGACAGCACAAGAAATTATTAAACATGCAGTTGTTACAAGCATCTCTATAGTGATAAAGTAATACAAAACCATCTGGAATGGATTTGTGAAGAATAGTTTATGTCAAGCTAGATTTCTGTCTTTAGCAGCGTGACTGGTATAGTGAATAAAGGGAATAAGTATATGTGAAATATATTAAATTTATTAAGGTTTTTAATAGACATTCTCAAATGATGCTTTTGTAAGAAAACTAGAAAATATGTACCACCCAAAATTAAAGACGTATTATTAAAAAAAAAAAGTTGGAAAACAAACGTCAAATGTATCTTACCGGGTCTATTTCTGTTGCCCATTTTCCAATGTTATTTAGTAGCAATATAAAAGAATTGTCTACCATACACACTTTATTGACTCATTGTAGGTTAATCAACTCAGCACAGGTCAGAGCACATTCTGTAAAATGCAAAATAGATATGCCGAAAAATGCAAAATGGAGATTTTTACTGATACCTCAACCACTGTGTCATGGTTGTTTATATTTTCTTTCCTCTCTTTTCCCCCTCTCCCTCTCCTTCTCTCTGTTCCTCTTCTTCCTATTTTTCCTCCTCCCCCTCTTCTTCTTTTTTCCCTAACTTGCAATACTAAAAATTATCTTTTCTTTTTCTTATAAACACTTTAAAACCCCTACTTATATCTACAAAGTGAAATTCATTTTTTGAGACTTCAACTCTTTGCTATTAAATTTAAATAAAATATCTATATTTTTTAAAAGCAAAATAAATGAACCATTCCTTATTCAGTGACAATGCATAAAGCATTGTTTCAAGAAACGGTTCGATGTTGTTTCTTTTTATCCATTTAAAGATTAATATATTTTTATCAGCAGTATATCAGTGTTTTTCCTATATCATGCCAGCTGTATTACTGACTATTCTCATAGACGTAGAACTCATGTTCATTCATTTGGTGAACTTTGCTGCTATTTCCCAGAGTTGTCTGTATCGTGACAGGAATACCTGTCAGACATGTTTTGTTCTTTTATTTATCTTGGATCTAGTTCATATCCCTTGGTATTTTTTGCTGTTTTGCCTTTTTTCTTCTTCCTGACAGTCGTCAAGGTGCTCAGCTTCCCAGTTCCATCAGGTACCAGGTGTGTTTAAAAAGTCTTATAGGGTCATAACAGATAGCTGATCTGACTCTAGCGTTGGCCTACCACCTGTTTTGCCTCTCTGGGCACCTAGAAACATCAACTACTCACTGAGTTTTTTGTTTTGTTTTAGAAAGGAATTGAAGCATAAGGTGTGTTGAGATTTTTTTACTCTCTGAATTTCCTTCATAACAGTAAATTCAGCTGTCAATAGAAAATAAAAGGGATGATACAAATTCAAGCACAGCTGATGACACTGGGTCAATCTCTAATAGCATTATATTTATTATTATTTAATATTTAAAGAGAAAAAGTCAGGGAAAAAGGAAAAACACCTTATGGATGATGAGCTAGAAAACCCGATCTTGGGTTATTTGATTATAGAAAAGCATCTGGTACCATCTGAAGTGTCTTTGGGACCTGATACATCCTTAATCTAGCTGATATTACCTGATATCCTGTTCGATGGGATAAGGGGTAATGGGTTTAAATTGGAAAAGGGTAGATTTAGATTGGATATCAGGAAGAAATTCTTCACAGAGAGGGTGGTGAGGCACTGAAACAGGTTGCCCAGAGAAGTGGGGGTGTCCCATCCCTGGAAGTGTTCAAGGCCAGGTTGGATGAGGCTTTGAGCAACCTGGTCTAGTGGAAGGTGTCCCTGCCCATGGCAGGGGGGTTGGAACAAGATGGTCTTTAAGGTGTCTTCCAACCCAACGGATTCTATTATTCTATTATATGACAGAGTATGTACAGGAGACAACCAAGGCACTTCAGAGATCCTTAAAAAGATTTAGATCCTCAAAGTGAGGTGGTCAGACTGAGGCCATAGCTCCCACAGAAACCACACCCTGCACTGATACTGCTAAGCATTTTTCAGACATCACAGACCACAGCTACACTGTCTAAATCTGCATCTTTACCCTGAAGTTCAAAAGATCAGTTATTTGAACCAGTTCAATCTGCAATACATTTAGGAGAAATGACATCTGACTTTTAGCTCCTTTTTTCATCCCTATTTTTTCCTCTGAACTGTAAATATGCCAAAAACCAATACACAGAATGGGTTAAAAATTAAAACATTTGGAGCTGATTTTGAGCACTAGATGGGTTTACCATGAAGATAAGTATAAAATGGATATTTGAGCAGGATTTTTTGTTTTTTGTTTGTTTGTTTTGTTGGTTTGTTTTGTTGGGGTTTTTTTTTAACTTTCATATTGGAAAATGAACACAGAAAAAATACCCATCAGATTACCCTTTTGGACTGGAGAAATAAAACTGGGTTCAGTTCAGTCACCTATTCAACTTCCAAACCTGTAAGCAGAAAAACTTCTTTGTTATTACTATATCGGTTTCTGAGGGAAAAGGAAAAAAAAAAAAATTCTTTTTCAGCTCTTCTGTCTCCGGGTTGCAATAAGTGATTTAAATTGGCTTCCTGCTATGGGAAACCTAAACGGAAGCTAATGTGCCTTATACATTTGATTTCTTTAACTTTAATCATTCAACTTCCAAACCTGTAAGCAGAAAAACTTCTTTGTTATTACTATATCGGTTTCTGAGGGAAAAGGAAAAAAAAAAAAATTCTTTTTCAGCTCTTCTGTCTCCGGGTTGCAATAAGTGATTTAAATTGGCTTCCTGCTATGGGAAACCTAAACGGAAGCTAATGTGCCTTATACATTTGATTTCTTTAACTTTAATCTGAATGGGTGTGTATAACACCCCGCCGTGCAGGAATAAGTCTTGTTTTTACCAGCAGGCAAAGTCTGTTTATAAAATGACATTTTCAAGACTGCTTAGAAATTAAGGTTTTAGAAATAAGAATAAAAAACCCAAAAAACCCCCAGAAAACAAAACCCTTTAAGAATAAACTGCAGGTAATATTAATGTGGTCATTTAAGAAGTACATTTCTTGACAGAGTGTTACTGTTCCTGTTCACAGCAGGCTGACAGGCTAGATGGAGAGAGAATAATAAAGCTTTTGTCTATGTTTATGTCCAGTATATAAGACCGCTAAACTGAATAGAAGAAGAAAATGATGTGCCACTAATCCTCAAGAGAAATGCCAGTACAGATACAAGCTGTCAGGTAATCATCCCCTTTACAATAAAGAATTTAGGCTTACTCTTCTAATAATCTACCTGTACTCTATATAGTACTTGTCCAGGAATCATGGCTATTTTATCATTGTATTTCCTAATTCCTAAAGCAGTGGACTCTCTTTTATCTCTCTTGCTCTTCCTCCCATCATATGTTTTCATACTTTAATTTCTATTTCTGTTACAAACAGAAAAATAAAAGTCTCCTATTGTTTAAGATATCAGTTTCTGAGCAGGATAAGAAGCATGCTGAGTAATCAGAGATTCAAAAAAATATTAACATGGCAAGCATAAACTCTAAGCAACATTTTCTCTCTGTTTACAATGATGCATGCTAGAAGTAACCTAGTCTTTGGTCGCTGGCTGCAGCGACCATGAAATGGTGGAGTTTGGAATTCTTATGGATGCAAGGAGAGTGCACAGCAAGCTTACTACCCTGGACTTCAGGACAACAGACTTTAACCTCTTCAGGGAGGCTAAAGGGAACTGATTGGGAAGGTTCCTTAGGAAGAAACTCTGGAGGGAAGAGGTACTCAAGAAAGCTGGCAAGTATTCAAGGACCTTCTCCTCCAAGCTCAGGAGCGATGCATCCCAATGAAGAGCAAGTCAGGTAAAAGCAGCCAGAGGCCTGTGTGGATGAACTAGAAGCTCCTGGACAAACCGAAGTAAAAAAAAAAAAAAAGGAGCCCGCAGTATGTGGAAGCAGGAACAGGTAGCCTGGGAGGATTACAGGGAAGTTGTCCAACAAGACAGAGATCAGGTTAAGGAAGCCAAACCCCTGACAGAATTGAACCTGTCCAGGGACATCAAGGCCAACAAGAAGGGCTTCTGTAGGTAAATAGGGGATAAAAAGAAGATCAGGGAAAATGTGGACCCTCTATGGAAGGAAACAGGAGAGCTGGTTTCCCAGGACATGGAGAAGGCCAAGGTACTGAATGCTTTTTTTGCCTTGGTCTTAACTGGCAAGGGCGTAAGCCATACCCCAGCATCACGGAAGGCAAGGGCAGGGACTGGGAGAATGGAAAGTAGCACATGGCTAGAGAGGATACGGTTTGGGAGGACCTAAGGAACCTGAAGGTGCACAAGTCCATGGGACCTGATGGAATACATCTGCGGGTCCTGAAAGAACTGGTGGATGGGGTTGTAAAACCTCTGACCATCATCTTTGAAAAGTTGTGGCAGTCTGGTGAAGTTTCTACTTACTGGGAAAAAAAAGGGAAAAAAAGAGGACCCAGGAAACTACAGGCCAGTGAGTCTCACCTCTGTGCCTGGAAAGATCATGGAGCAGGTCCTCCTGGAAATCATGTGGAGGCACATGGAGAAGTAAGAGGTGATTGGTGACAGCCAACATGGCTTCACCAAGGTCAGATCGTGCCTGACTAATATGGTGGCCTTCTATGATGGGGTCATGACCCTGGTGAATAGAAGATGGGCAACCGATGTCATCTACCTGGACTTGTGCAAAGCCATCGACACTGTTCCACATGATACTCTTGTCTCTAAACTGGAAAGACATGGATTTGATGGACGGATTGCTCAATGGATAAAAAAATGGCTGGATGGTAACACTCAGAGTGGTGGTCAACAGCTCAATGAGTGGAGACCAGTAATGACTGGTGTTCCTCAGGGGTCAGTGTTGGGACTGGTATTGTTTAACATCTTCGATAGTGACATGGATGACGGCATTGAGTGCACCCTCAGCAAGTTTTCTGATGATACCAAGCTGTGTGGTATGGTCAAAATGTGGGAGGGAAGGGATGCCATCCAGAGGGACCTGGACAAGCTGGAGAGGTGGGCCACTGCCACATCATGGAGTTCAACAAGGTCAAGTG
>NW_010244341.1:6154-10663 GCF_000690775.1 Eurypyga helias | reverse complement strand
AGTGGTCCATCCGTCAAATCCATGCGTCTCCAATTTACAAGCAAGGATATTGTGCGGGGCGGTGTCAAAGGCTTTGCACAAGTCCAGGCAGATGACATCGGTTGCTCTTCCGTTACCCACCAACACTGTAATCCCATCGTAGAAGGCCACCATGTTCGTCAGGCACAATCTGCCCTTGGTGAAGCCATGTTGGCTGTCACCAAACACCTCCTTGTTGTCCATGTGCCTCAGCATGGTTTCCAGGAGGATCTGCTCCATGATCTTGTCAGGCACAGAGGAGACTGACTGGCCTGTAGTTCCCTGCATCTTCCTTTTTTCCCTTCTTTATAGATGGGTGTTATGTTTCCCCTTTTCCACTCAGTGAGAAGTTCACTGAACTGCCACAGCTTCCCAAATACAATAGACAATGTCTTGGCAACTTCATCCACCAGTTCCTTCAGGACTCATGGATGCATCTCATCAGGTCCCATGAAGCTGTGCGCCTTCAGGTTCCTTCAATGGTCTCTAACCTGATCTTCTCCTACAGTGGGCAGTTCTTCATCCTCCCAGTCCCTGCCTTTGCCTTCTGCAACTTGGGCGGTGTGGCTTCAGCACTTGCCGGTGAAGAGTGAGGCAAAAAAGTCACTGAGTATCTCAGCCTTTTCCACATCCCAGGCAACCCAGTCTCCCATTTCCTTCTAGGGAGGGCACACATTCTCCTTAGTCTTCCTTTTACCACGTATGTACCTACAAAAGCTTTTCTTGTTGCCTTTGATGTCCCTGGACAGATTTAATTCTCTCAAGGCTTTAGCTTTCCTAACGTGATTCCTGGCTGCTCGGACAATTTCTCTGTGTTTCTCCCAGGCTGTCTGTCCTTGCTTCCAGCCTCTGTAGGCTTCCTGGGACATCAGACCCAGAGAAAAAGCCCATGCAAGAAGGTTTTTCCCTTCAGGAAACTCACTGCATCTCCAAACTGTGCCCTGTGCAAGACGGACGATGTGTACAAAACCCAGAGGAACAGCAGGTTAATGCGCACAAAAGCTCTGATCCCTTTGCACAGCCAGGATATCCCCTCCTATTGCCCTACCCAAAGGCTGCAGTAACGTTACTGGAAGATTCGTATAGTCAAGGCAACCAGGTGTGTCCTTCAAGCCCTCCTACCGACTTGCCAACCAAGTCCCAAAACCCTGAGAATGACATTTCTGGGGGTCCAGAGCAAACTGTATTTGAGCAAAGACTCCACTTCCCTCCTCCACACAGGAGACTCAGGAGCCTCGTGCAGATGCCTCTCCCTCTACTCACTGAGAGGCACATGAAGTCCCTCTTTATGAATGACCTGGGTAGGAAAGGGAATATGCACTGGTAAGCCTAATTTCTTCTAAAGAGCTACAGTCTGCCAAAAAAAAAAGAGAAGAAAAAAGACTGGCAACTCTCTTGGAACACACCAGTGAAGATCACTGCCCAGTGGCCATCAGTAATGGAAAAAAGGGAATTTGATTAAAAGCATGGATATAACACACTATTAAAAATTTACCCCAGCTATGCCAGTGGGAACAAGAAAACTCGTCTTCCAACACTGCACAGGGTAGGCAAGTAGTGAAATTCAGAGGTGAAGGCAGCCAAGGAAAGACACTGAACAGCTGACGTCTAGATGTGTTCACTCAGACCTCCCGCTTTTTAATTGTGCTAGGACAGTGGTAGTGTATCAATACTAACGAAGTAAAACACAGAGCAATTCGCTCCACTCTGATCTTGTTAGAAAGCATATTCCTCATGCCCAGTGGGAATCTCACAGCCACGGGCCGGGCATCGACAACAGGGTACGGTCATGAGGGGAACTGCTGCAACAAGGAAAATCATCACCTTCCACCACAGGAGCAAGAGCCACTTCTCCTCCAGAAGAAAAATAAGTCATTGAGCCCAAAGGGCAAGTCCTGAGATTTTAAAATCCACACTCACGTGCTGGATTCATACCTCTTTGTTTCATAAAACCTGCTGAAGTGGTTCCAGGTTTTTACTTTCCCCATCTTAATCTTCACAGTATTATCCCATGTAAATACTTCTGCACCAGTTAAACGTTCTGTAAACTGAACTAAGCAAACACAGCCAAACGGTTTAATCAGTATCTAGGAGGTCAGCAGAGGTGAAGACAGTTTTAGAGATGCCTGACTGGAAACAGGTCACTTAGCTTTAGAGTTAACTATCCAACAGGAAAGTATTGAATGTTAACACACACACACAAATTAAATGGCCATGGCTAATAGTGCGTATCTTGGCTATATAGCTCCGAGCTGCTATTTCTCCTTGACTCCTGGCTAGACCAAAACAAATTTTGACCATCTTTATGAGACTGTTGACACGCATACAGCAAACACAGTGCATTAAAGCAGATGCAGCATGTTGAAGAGAGTTCAATTAAAGTGTGGAATGTTTCTTGCAGATAAAAGACCGGGTGAATAACCACCCTCCATGCAAATTGCCTGATGCTGTATTCCGGTAATGCTCCACTATCTTGTGGAGCTGTTGCAGAACACAACTTATTTGCGATGCTCAGTATAATGTGTTCTCTTGCAGTCCGAAAGAAATTGTAAATACAAATTTACTTTTTTTTTTCCCCTCTACTAGACAGCCTTTTTTTTTTTTTTTCCATATGTGTAAATGCATTACTAGGAACGGCTGCTGTGCATTTCCATACTAAAATCAGTCTCATTATTTCGGAATAGATTATCTAACCAGAAAAAAAAGCTGGCTGAAGGGGAAACATATTCACAGACAATTTAGGAAAAGAAAAACAGGGGAAAAAAATGTGCATAATTTAATCACCTACTAAAATTTGCAAGCATTAACTGATGAGTGCTTCTGCCTGAGAGAATCATTCACCTGCGTGCTGCTGGATTGCACTGTAACATCTAGTATGTTACAGGATTGAGACGTTGGACTATTTATGGCATGACAAAGAGGAAAAAAAAATCTACATACTGCAGATTTATATATATTTTGTACATAATTTTCTGGCTTTCTTCACTCAGACCCACAATAAATATCTTCTCTCTCTCAAATCAAGACAGATTTCTAAAATCAAAATATCTGACCCAGGTCTCCCCAGCCAAAAAAATCTTCATCAGTCACCAGTGTTTCAATCAAATCACACTGCCTGTTCAGCAAACACTCAGCACTGTGCCTGATCTCTAGGCTGATGCCAGGCACCAGGTCAGACAAAGTGGCTGGAGTCCTCTACATTGCATGTTTAAGTTATAATACTCTTATTCATTGCATGTTTAAGTTATATATAATATAATATAGTGAAAATGTGCCATTTATGGGGTTCTTAGCTGTACCCTGCTATGAAGTGAAGCTGCGTGCAGAAAACAGGATTTAGCTGAAAGAGGCTTTGGACACAAGTCATTTGCATGAGGATTTTTTCACGTGTCTTGACTTAGTTTTACACTCGTAAGAAGAATCTGCATTGAACTGCAACTTGAAATCTAGAAGATCTGGAAACTGTCAACCTGCTGGTGGATATTTAATGTTCATTCACTTGTTATAAAGACACCACTTCTTTTTAACTGGTTTAGTTCCACAACTGTATTTTTGGAAATTAAAGATGGAAATGTTAAACCTGAATGGTTTAAAATTAAGTCATCAGCATTCATCAAGTCTGCTAAAATTGCTGGCATTGACATATCTGGCACATGCTATGCCAAGCACTTTACAGAACGGTTTCAATTGTAGCTTACTTGTTGCACAATAAATGTTTGCCTCTTGGGTCTAAAAAATTTAATGTTGAGCCTATGATTATGAGATTGGGTTTTAAAGAGGCACCCTTGATTTTATAGTTACAGTTAAAAATGTTAAGATATGCTTTAACTAAAAAAGAAAACAAACAAATAAGCCAGATATTATTTTTCCCCCTAACAGGACTAATAAAAGACAGTATGAAAAATTTCAGACAGGAGATACTCACTTTCCCAGTTAAACACAACAAAAGATGACTCTCTAAAAAGCATTCTGTTACAGCAAAATCTGAGCAGATACTTAACCTCAGCGTGTAGAGTGGCACGACCTGGTATGATTATGGACTGCTGTAGGGGCACAAGCCACATGATGGGGGACAAAAAATGTTCCACTGAACGAGTACATCTGCATCTTCTGTGCCAAATGGGCTCAACAGGAAGGATCAAACTCTCACAGATTAAAAAAAAAACCTGTCAGCTCCCACATTCTGAAAATAGTTCATTAATTTTTTTCCATCCTGCAATATTTTGCAAATTCTAAGCTATGACATTTGGAGTGTTACCAGCTAAAATATGCTGGCTCCTTATGGTGTGTTGCAGCAGAATTTTGCAAACTATCACAGGGCGCCGAGGGTTTTCTCTACAGCTTTAGGAGAGCTTTTAGCAGAGAACATAAATATATCCTCTCCCCTCTGTACTTAGACTGCAGATATGAGAAGTGTAGAAATTACAGTCTGCAGCTTCAGGCTGAAGGAGAGGAGACAAACAGAAAAGTTAAGAAAACCCTGCAACACCA
>NW_010244341.1:5010-6133 GCF_000690775.1 Eurypyga helias | reverse complement strand
TTGGCTGTCATTCTGGAAACTCACTGTGCACAACCACAGGGAAACACCTGACTGCAGCACAGCTATACCGTACTAGCATATTGTTCAAAAGAGGGGGGAGGTTTCTAACTGTTCAAGTGCTTTCCTGCACTGGAGACTACTTCTAGGGCAATATCAGTACTGTGACAAGGACAAAGCTGAAGACATGCCAATTGAAAAGTGTGTTCATCTCACCACAGCATTTTCTTCTTCGTGCTGCTGACATCCCCCCGTGCGTCCGTTCACACATCACACTGGGCCACGCTGCTCTGTGTTACGGGGTTGTGCTTTGCAGACACAACTTCACACAGGCGCCCTTTCTCCCCCTGCTATTTCCTATGAAAAACATTGAGTTTCTGCTGTCTTTCTTCATCCCTGTTGGGAAATGCCCATTATACTCTTGTTCTAGAGAAAAACTTCCGAGTCAAGGTGTGCTGTTTTGGCTGGGATAGAGTTAATTGTCGTCATCCTTGCAGGTATGGGGCTGTGCTCTGGATTTGTACGGAAACAGTGTTGATAACACAGGGACGTTTTGGGTATGGCTGAGCAGTGCTGACACAGAGTCGAGGCCTTTTCTGGTTCTCACGCCACCCCACCAGTGAGTAGGCTGGAGATGCATGAGAAGCTACGAGGGGACTCAGCTGGGACAGCTGACCCCAACTGACCAAAGGGATATTCCATACCGTGTGACATCATGCTCAGCATATAAACCTGGGAGAAGAAGGATGGAAGGGGTGGATGTTCGTAGTGATGGCGTTTGTCCCCCCAAGGCACGTTATGCATGATGAAGCCCTGCTTTCCTGGGTGTGGCTGAACCCCTGCCTGCCCATGGGAAGTGGTGAATTAATTCCTTGCATTGCTTTGCTTGCATGGTCAGCTTTTGCTTTCCCTATTAAACTGTCTATCTCAACCCATAAGTTTTCTCACTTTTACCCAGCTGATTCTCTGCCCCATCCCACCAGGATGGGGTGAGCGAGTGGCTCTGTGGTGCTTAGGCATCGGCTGGGGTTAACTCATGACACAAGGGGATTAATAATGAAAGAAGAATCACCAAAAATCAATTAGGGCTCCTCCTAAGCAGACTCACAGTTGTTCTCTTCCTGCT
>NW_010244341.1:0-4977 GCF_000690775.1 Eurypyga helias | reverse complement strand
TTTAACCTCGCTGTGAGGCCTTCCCACAGCAGCATCCTCACAAGTTATCCCTGAGCTTTGTAAGCCTTTTTCTTAGAGAGCACGTTTTGATGCCTGGCTTGACCTTCTCTCCTACTGAAAATTATTGTTTCCTGTCCCATTCACCTTGGCGATGGATCGAAGTTACTCACTTCCTCTTTGCAGGGTGCTAATTTTGAAAAAAAAAAAAAAAAAAAAAAATTCGGCCAAAAATTGCTACCCAGCTTGTAATTTCAGCATTTCCCTAATCCTACCACAGAGCAGAACCCTGTGTTTTACACCTCACACCCTGTTATCTTGAACCCAGACCTCCAGCCTGTTGAGAAGACTCTGAAATCCAATTCTCTGCTCTCACATCTTTGCGGTTCCTTCTGGCCTCGTTCTCCACGCAGGTGCAATATGGAGGGAGGTGCATTATTCCTCCTGGATAGGACCGGGAGCAAGACAGATCCCAGCAGAACTACAGCTCCCACACCCCATAAGTCAGGCACCTTCTCTGCAAGTCTTATCTTTTCCTCTCATTGACTACAGAATATAATAATAACAATAATAATAATAACGTATAGCAATAATAAAGCAATAAATATATATGCCATGTTAATATAAGGCATTATATTGCATAACATAGAATACATAATACAATATCAAAATAAGTTATACATAATGCAAATATTATATATGTATATATTGCATATATTCATAAATAAACATAATGTTATATTTGTATATTATTCACTTTTATATGTGATACATCTTTACAAATTTACAAAAATACAACAGCTGTTATTTTGGGTCACTATTGGGCAAACTGTTAAGTGATTTCCCAAGACAGCTTGTAAACCACAGCCCCTGACCACATGGAAATTTACACCTATGAAATAAATGGCTGGGTTTAACAAAGACAGATGAGAAACCCTACTTTTTTGTTGGGGGTGTCCGTGCAGGGGCAGGGGACAGCACTTGACACTGGCAGCCGAAACAGCAGAACCCAACAGCAGCTTTTAACAACTGCGGCTTCCTTGTTTGCAAGCCAGCACACCTCCATACAGGGAAAAAACACGGCTTTAATACCCTGCTAGCTCTAAAACTAAACATGATGATTAGGGGTTGGGAGAGCAAATACAGTGCGGTGTCTGGACGTTAGCCATTTCACATCCTTCCACCAGAGCATTCCCTTTAAAACAGCTTTCTAACCCGCCACTTGTTCCTGTTAGTTTTATTCCGATTGTCACACCAATCGGCAATCTTTAAGGCAGGATGGATTAATTTAACTACCACAGTTCATTTAGAGGCTGCTTCTGGCAGGGCAAAGACAGAATTTCAGCGTAAACTACTAGACCATCAGAGGATAGCCACTGAAATTTGAAACTGCTGAATTCACTTGCTGCCAGCTTTACACATATTTTGAGTAATACTGCTATAGAAGATAATTATACACACCTTTCTTGCCTTTTTCTTTTGTTAACATGCAGCTGCTGATAGTGGGACTGAACAGTAAAGCTTTCAAACTACAGCGCTGGTGATTGAAGGAAAGGGAACTACTCTCTAGTCCAGCTGCCAAAGCAAAGCAACACGTGCGTTTGGACATTTGCCCGTTCCTATAGGTTTATGTTTCTGTTTTTAAAAAAAACATTTTGGAAGGTTTTTTTTTCCTGATTGTCCACACTGACCAAAGACATTTTATGAAAGATCACAGAGGACAATAATAGGGCAGACCATACAAAAATGGGTGGGGAAATTAATGAAATAAACAAAGCTGGAGAGAAAAAGGGAGAGGCATCTCTCCCTCCCTTATCACTTCAAGTTATCTTACATATAAACCACGTAAGTTAAATATTTTTGGTGCAGTGACTGTTTTTAGAAAATAACTGCTTTGAACCTTTGCAGTGGAAATAAAACTTGCAGAAGGTCACAGTGCTCGGTCCGTAAATACCATGATTCTAATCCTCTGATTTCGCCCTTACAGGAAAACTTTTGTTCCTGTAACTTTTCACAGGACTAAAACCCTAAGATGCCTGGGTCCAACAGGACTAACATGATGTCTCTGAGCCAACATCAGTTCAGTGAACAAAAGTTTGCAGATGCTGCCTGATGCTAAGTCATAAATAGGGGAATGAAGCAATACAAAGAAACTCTCCAGCGATACAAGGACGGCAATAAAATTGGGCAGACCAGGAAACATGGAAAACACCTGTAATTGAGAGTAGCCCACAGACAATGCAAAGTTCTTTGCAGACACACCAGTCATCCCCAGAAGAGGTATGCAGTGCTCCAACTAAACCCAGACCTTGGGTGGGTCCTTTTCACCATACCCTTCTTGGAAGAAAACACAACACTGAAAGTTACCTGCGTTTATCCCATCTGTTTATGTATGGCTGAGGCCAAATTACAGTACATTCTCGCCATGCGGCAGGCATCTATTCTTTTATTTGTTTCCATTCTGACTGCTGGAGTTCAGACAGCCATATGAACAAGCCTTTTTATTTACTTCAGAGCCCAGAATTACCAAACCAGAAAAACGCAGACAATCAGTGGCCAGCCAAGGGTCTCATTAGGGAATCTGTGCGGTGTTCTCGTTACCATGGAAACGAGAGAGGGCTGGCACGCTGTAATTTCTGTCTTGCAAGAGAATTCACCAACCTTGCCAGTAAATAAAGTCCATGAATCAACAAATCAGAGCTAAGGTCAAGTAACTGAAGAAGAAGCAGTTGTGCTCCACGGGTCGTCTTCATTATGAACAGTACTAAGGTGGAAGTCTTTCAAGTTTGTTTGAGCTATTACGCAGATCCACCCTGGAATGATCTATTCTAACACTTCTTTTTGAGTATTTTTCAAGGAAAAGGAACCAGGAAAGCCCATAAAAATTTGCACTACTTCACATCAATAAAAATTTGCACCACTTTAAGTCACTACCCTTCACCTCACCCTGTTTTACCCCGCAGAAAGGTGAGTGGCAACGGAAGGCAGAGCCCGATGTTCAGCGAGTTACATTTGAATTACCAGATGCGTAACAATCCTCGAGAGGGCTAGTTGCCATATAGGTTTCTGTGAAGTGCCTTACAAACAGTAGTTAATTTTCACACCACCTCTGTAAGCTGTGCAGGGATGGGTTATCACTCCCAGTACGCAGATGAGGAAAAACAGTGGCACCCTGGAAATGAGTGCCAAGGTTGGGATTACAGGTCTGCTCCCACTGAAAACCTTCAGATCTCTTCTCTCTGCATTTTATAACTGACAGGGAAGTGAGGCAGAGAGGCATAAGGTCGGGAAACTGCAAATACTGAGATATAGCACTGCTCAAACTCCCCGTTGAGCTGGAGCACGTGGACACCGACAGCCCAGTCAAACGGGCACACGGCGAGGTTTGGGGGCCACTGAATGAGGGTGCACCCAGGGACTGCCAGATGTGAACTGTTGATGGAGGCGAACTGCTACTGCTTTGGGAACTCGGCGACTATAAACCCGGTGAATGAAACAGAATTATACTGTGCTTTTCAAACTTTAGAAGTTCAGTAGTAGGAAACTTCCTGGTGCAGCACAGAGACTACCACAGATGCACAGCACAGGGACAACGTCTATGTCTATTTGCTTAAAAAACAAAACACCAGCTAGCAACAGTGGCTAGAGAAGTATTTGCATTGTTACAGTTTTTCCACAAGTTACCTCCTAGAAACCTAGCTATTTACTGGAATAAAGAGGACCTGTGTTATGCTCTTGAGATGAGTTACTGCAACACCAGCAAGAGTAACTCCACCGGCTATCTCTCTCACAAGTTCTACACTGCATGTAAGACCAATCTATTAACCCTTGAACACCTGCTGATAATATTTGGTTCACACAATGTCTTTTTGCCAATTCTTATCTCTTTACTAACTCTGTTTAAAAACCTTGCACCCAAATATCGGGTTGGTTTGTTAGTTTACCTATACAGGATTTCGAAGACCTGATGAACTTGAGCACAAGGCTGAGAAACATCTCTTTGCCGAAAGCCACAGGGAGAAGGTGAAGAGGAGGTGTGGGTATCACTTAGCCAGGGCGCGTGCCAGGCTCGGCACAGGGCAGCGGGCGAGCGCACGGAGCGTGCGACTTACGACTTCAACTTTTGTGTGGCTTTACAAGTGGGCAAAAACGGGCTTAGCCAAGCCTGAAATGAAAAACTGAAAAATCAGCCTGAGACAACTGGCAGATCTGACCCCTCCCAGGGGATTTTACTGGGCTGCTAGCAATGCCAGTCGGCTGGAAGCAGTCCGAAGCGATGCACATGTGCTGCGGGGCAGGCGTGCAGCTCCAGCGTGGTGCTGGCTGGGGTTATTAAGCTAATTGCAGTAGCACACGAGTACAACCCTGACGGTCCCAGCTCTGGATCATATGGAGGCGAACAGAAGCAGCCTCAGGGGGAAACAGGAACTGGTCACTCCTGACCTGACAAGACCCTTTGGGGTTAGTCTCTTTGTAGAGGGGGAAAAAAAGTTAAAAACAAGCCTAGTTCCTGATTGGAAAAGTTGTCATCCAGAACGTGGCAAGGGGGTGTAATAATTTGATTTATGCAATTCTCATTGCTTTAACAAGCACACTAAGGGCTTCTTCCCATTTATCTTCAACAGATAAAAAAGGAAAACCACTACTGTCCGCCGGCAGCCCGCGGCCAGGCTTCAGCACCTATCGCTTTTTTTTCCGCGGAGGCCGTTTCTGGCAAGGATGGGGGAGAATGGTGGAGAAAGCGAACTCCACAGATGAACGATTCCCGTGCGGAAAGCCAGCAGGGCGTACGAGGACTCCCATTTTCACCCGGTGCATTGTTTCGTTTCTACGACAGACCTTCATCCGCTGGAACGGAAACAGCCTTGCTCTGCATCTACTACTACCGCGTAACCAGCCGCGCTCGGGGATATTTATAACCGCTGACGCCGCAGATGGAAGGTGAGTTTTGACGTGTGTGTCACGGTTACCCCTTCGGCT
>NW_010244340.1:4796-17432 GCF_000690775.1 Eurypyga helias | reverse complement strand
TGATTCTATGATTCTATGGTTATTGTTGGTTGTTATTATTATAGACGTGTGAAGAAGAAATTTTTGCTAGAAGTCCTTTGATTCAATAGCTGTATGAGCAACCAGGTGAAGAAGCATACTGAAGAATAACACATTGCTGCAATTGTTGCAGTTGCCATAGGGAAGGCTGCCAGGGTAATTTTAAATTTATGCAGGCTGGAAGTAACAGTTCTACAAACATTCTAGTACATTCTCACATGTGATCTCTGTGTGTGTATATTTATTTGTAAATTCATATTAGTAGTTTTTTTGAGTGTGGTCTGTCTCCTCTACTCTAAAGCTTTGTGAAAATAACATGCAAGGTTCTTTTTTTTTGCTCTTTGCAGCTCCAAGGAGAAAAACAAAACAAAAAAACAAACACCCACATGCTCTCCTTCAACACCCCCACAAAATTAAAAGAATGCTCACTTTTTGCCAGTAAATGCAGCCAATGAACCAGATTAAAAGAAAAAACTTCCAGGCTTGCTGTTACAGGCCTTCAGACCCTGTAATCATTCACAAATAGGTTTCTTGCTGCACTCTAAGGGAATCCCATAACAAGACTCCCTTCCTGCTACCTACTGCAGTAACTGAGCCAGATTTTTAGAAAAGGAGGTCAGAAGCATTGGTTACCGACCCATGTTCCTGCAATATATGTATGTCTGGCATTAGAGACTCATCAGATGATTTTCTGTTCATACACCATAAGGGAACTCTTGCCAGGATCTGGTACAGATTAACAGTTGTGCAATGGTGAAGCAAGAACACTGTGGTAAGAAAATATAAAACTAAATCCAGATGCACCTAAGGCTGAGAAGAAAAAAATTATTACCATGACCCTGACAAAGGACTCGGAGCACTGACAACTCAGTGTAATCCTGTTTTCTTTTTCTAGAGGGAGTCTGCAATGGTCATGGTAGCTGGGACCCAGAGCAACACTGAGAGACTGAGAGGGTGAACATAACTCCAGGGATAAGGAACTGATAATTGAGAAACTCTTTAACTCTTTGTAGTGGGGATGGAACATCAACCAAGCAACTAACAAAAAAAACCCCAAACCAACCAACCAACCAACCAACAAAAAAAAAAAAAAGCAACCACCCACAAAACACAAACCCAAAAAGCCCTCCAATCCTGTTTAACTTATTTTAATGAGACATTTCTGAATTGATTAGTCGATGTGGATTATTAGACTAGATAAAAAATTAATTCTAGGTTCCAGGTATGTGGTGTGTTCTGTTCTGCCATAAGATTTATGAGTGGAACTATAGGAATTTCAAGGAGAATTTAAAACTCCAAATTTAGCCTTTCATTTTAATCTTCACAAAGCAGATGGACTTTCATAGGATATTATTTAATAGGTAGAATGAATATATTTTTAATAAAGCTGAATTAGAAGGCATTCAGATCTGTGCCTTATTTCTAGTTTGTCACTTTTTTTCTGGAGGAAAAAGGGGGGGTGGGTGGGGAAGCAACCCCAGGTTTATCTGCCTTTAATGCATGCATAATATTTATCTTCTTGCTACATAAATGTTGAATTATTTTTTAATAAACATTAATGCACTTAATAAGTTTGCAACATTTTTTTTTAAGTTTAATAGTAAGACAATGATGAATATTAACAATCATAGGGATGAGGCAAGAGAAATATTTGCACTCAAATGTTCTAATAATATTACTTTGAAAATCAGGATTAAAATTGTTGTCACAGCTTTGCAAATTTCAGTACCTGTACCTAATATGCTATTCCTAATAAATTTATATGGAGTAATTATTATTTTATGACACAATATTTAAAACCTTAATTACAGGTAGTAAACAGTTACACTCTACTTTCACTGTAATTAAATAGGAATTAACCTCTGGCATTGTAGTGAACTTTGGCAAAGAAATTGTTATTTTGTCACATTCATAATTATACAATTAAAACCACAAGCATTGTATTTTTATTTTGAATGTTGCTGGTTATTAATATTGTTTATATTATTAGATTTGATCTTTGATATACTGTTGATTTCAGTGGAAGTTACAAACACTTCTGAAAATTCTGTAATAAATTGTATTCAGTCTATGCACTGTGGCACTTAAACAGATATATAAAAAAATGTATATAATCAATACCGGGTTCTGACCTGTTTTCCTTGTGCTGTACATATATTTGTCATTAGAAATTCATTAGACAAAATGCCTTGTTAGAAATGCCAACTCTTGTGAGAACTGCATCTTACCTGGTGTCTCACAGTAATGAACCAATTGGTGTAACAGAAAATCAGAACACATTGTGTTCTCTTTGTCTCTGTGATCTTAGATTAATTTCTGCACAGGAGGTAAATTTTATTAAGTGAGAAGGAGAGCACTTAGACTGTGACTCAAAACATGACTTGAGCTGGTGACTAGTATATTGCTCTGGAACATTGTCGTGGTTTAGCCCTGTGAGGCAATTAAGAAAGACCAGTTGCTCTGTCGCTCTACCACTCCACACCCCCACTCCTCATTCCCAATTCCCAGTGAGGAAGGGTCAGAGGAAAAACAAGGGAGGCTTGTAAATGAAACTTCTGGAGTTACTAACAATGCTAAGGCTATTAAATAATTAAAAGAACAGAAAACTAAAACAAATGATACATGATCTCACTACCCGTGGACACACACAGCCAGGTTCCAGGACAGCAAGCAAAAATAAATCCAAAACCCCCGCCCTGAGCCCGGGAGCCAAAAGCAGGGGGAAAGAAAACTTCCACCTGCCCCTTCTCAGAGCAATTTCCCTGACAAAAGACAACGTGCTGCCGAGAGAGAAAAAACCTCCCGCTACCATCAAAAAAATGTGCTGCCAGCCAGAACCTCTGGGGCGACCCCACACACACACCTTCTGGGTCCAGAAGAGAGAGAGAGAGAGAGAGAGGGAGAGAGAACACCCTGACTCATCCCCCCACTCCCCAATTTATATACTGAGCATGACGTTTTATGGAATGAATTATGTCTTTGGTCAGTTTGTGTCAGCTGTCCTGACTGTGTCCCCTCCCTTCTTCTTGTAGACAGGAAGCTGGGAAAACAGGTGCAGTATCAGAGTCCTTGACTTGGTATAAACATTTGTGAGCAACAACTAAAAACATAAGTATGTTATCAATATTCTTCTCAGCACAACAAGAACATAGCCTCATACTAGCTACTGTGAGGAAAATTAACTTTATCCTAACTAAAACCAGCACAGACATAAATCCTATTTATTGAAGAAGTGTATTAAACATTTGGACATCATCTAAAGAAGAGCTTTGCATGTGCTCCCTTTAAGTGCATCTGGTGAAGAGCTTAAATTCAGCAGGTCACCTCTTTTCTCACAGCATACTCTCCAATATTCCCTACAAGCTCTCTGTAGGATCATTTCACGGTCGCTGCAGCCAGGGTCCAGCATGGCACCCCTCCTCATTGGCTCCTCTATCAATTGGATAAGGAAGTTTTCATCTGTGCATTCCAGGAACCTCCTGGCTTGCTTGTGCCCTGTCGTGTTTTCCCTCCAACAGATATCTGGATGGTTGAAGTCCCCCATGAGGACCAGGGTTTGTGAACCTGAGGCTGTTGCTATCTGCTTGTACAGGGCCTCATCCAGTCACTCATCCTTTCTAGGTGGACTGTAACAAACTCCTACTACCTTCTCCCCTCTTCCTGCCCACCCTTCTTAAAGACTCTGTATCCTTTCATTCTGACACCCCAGTCATAGGACCCATCCCAGCATGTCTCCAAAATTCCAATGATGTCATAGCCCCTCATTCATATGTACACCTATAGGTCCTCTTGTTTATTGCCCATGATCTGTGCCTACACATAGAGATATTTAAGGTGGGTCCCTGATGAAGTTGTCTTGCAGACTGGAGCATCTAGAACACTTCTGTTTTGCCTGCTATGTGTTCTCCTGGTCAGCAGTGATTTTTCTCCAGGTTCTGGGCATCTCTTGGTGTCCCTACTAGTTTCGCACCCCTCCCCCTTCCAACCTAGTTTAAAGCCCTATCAATGAACCCTTCCAATATGAGGGATAGAATCCTTTTTCCTCTCTGAGACAGCTGGACACCATCTGTTGCCACCTGGCCTGGTGCCATATAAACCTCTCCATGCTCAAGGAACTCAAAACTCCACCATTCACAACAGCCTCTGAGCCATGTGTTGATCAGGTGTGCTTTCACGTTTCTCTCAGTACCCTTCACTGCTGCTAAAGGGATTGGGGAAAACACTACCTGTGCTCCCGATTTGGCAAACATTTGCCCCAGTGTCCTGAAGCCTCTTTTGATGGCTTTTGGATTCCACTCCTCAGTCCCATCACTGCCCACCTGAATTAACAATAGTGGGCAATGGAGAGCTTTACCAGACCAGGAAGTTTCCTGGTTATGTCCCTAACCTGGGACCCAGGGATACCACAGAGTTATCTGTGGGATGGGTCTGGGCAGCATATTGGGCCCTCTGTTCCCCTCAGTAGAGAATCACCTACAACAGTGACCCTCCTCCTTTTTTAACAGAGGCCATCATAATGTGTGGGGCTGATGGGATGGTCCTATACAGCTCCCTGGAAGAACCCTCCTCTGCAATTTCCTGGCCCTCAAGTTCCAGAGCCCCATATCTATTCTGCAAGGGCAGCTAGGAAGGAGAGAGAGGGCAGGAGGGGATGTACCTAGCAGGGACTGCAGAGCAGGGACCCATTTCCATTCTCATTCCTCTCTTATGTTTCCTCCCTCTGCCTGATGGCAAAAAGATATGGGACAAACTGTGTGCCCTCCATCTGCTACATTTTCCTTTTGGATGGTTGTTTTGTGAAGCGAGGACCTCTCTCTTTCTCATACTGCCTCATACTCCTTAGCCTCTCCACTTCCTTCTTCAGCTTTACCAGCATGCTGAGCAGATCATTGAGCTGTTCACACCTCACGCAGGGGCCGTCTCTGTTGCCTTTGGGTATGAGGGACAGGGTCAGGCACTCACTGCAGCTGGAGACCTGGATAGAGAATCTGAGAGGTAAAAGTGAGAAAAGTCATGCATTCAGAAGCGGAAGCTGTGCCTACAAACAAGGCAAAGCAAGGAATTCATTCACCACTTCCCATTGTCAGCAGGTGTTCAGCCATCTTCAGGAAAGAAGAGTTCCCTCACATGTAATGGTTACTTGAGAAGACAGATGCATAACTCTGAATGTCTCTCCCTTCTTCTCACAGCTCTATATGCTGAGCATGACATCATACGGTATGGGATACCCCTTTGGTCAGTTGGAGTCAGCTGTCCCATCTGTGTCCTCTCCCAGCTTCTTGTGCACCCCCTGTTTACTTGCTGGCAGGGTGGTGTGAGAAGCAGAAAAGACACTGACTTTCTGTAATCACTGCTCAGCAAAATGAAAACATCCCTGTACTGTCAACACTGGTTTTTGCACAAATCCAAAACATTACACCATAGGGGCTGCTATGAAGAAAAACAACTCTATCCCAGCCAAAACCAGTACAGGACACAAAATAAAATCGAGAGGACACATGGTTAAGTGCTTTTTTCTACATTATTGTCATAAATAAGAGTCTCTTTTCTTGTCTGATTTTATTTCAGTAAGGTTTCATCTATCATAGAGAAGGAATTCATTGTCAATCATAATTTTGATGTTATATTAAAGAACTGAAGATACTTTGATTCTTCCCCAGCTTACAGGATAAATGTCTGCTCCTCTTTTTGACTTTAAAAAAAAAAAAATCTAAGGAAGATTCTGGCTAACTCAGTAACAGATGCTGTTATTGATTCTGATCCAGTTGCTGGCACTGCCTTGCCTCCCACTTGTTATCACAACAAGAGAAAAAAAGAATAGTTTAATTTAGCTCTTAACCTTCAGCCCCTCCGAGGAATGTGTCATCATTTCCATGTGTTACGCCAATTGACTTCATATGCCTTATTTTACTTCCATCCCTAAAATGGTGTTACCACATTTAAAGCAGTTAAAGTAAATGGAAAGTAGAATTGCAGAAATACAAGTAGAAACGTAGACATCAGGGAATAGGTGTGATATATCTCAGCCAACATGGGGTGCAGCAGTGGCAGCAGCTCTTCCCATGGCTCAGCGTTCAATTGAGGTGAGCAGAGGGTTTCCTGGACCCCAGCAAGCAGAGAAGGAGCTGGGCAGCCCAGATGGTAACAGTAGCCCCTGCCAGAGTGACAGACATCACTCTGGAGAGGTGTAGGGAGCAACTACAGGGTATTTAAACCCTGCCTAGGGAGCACGAGCGACCCAGAGCATGGTGAACAGAGCGGGCAAACAGGTCGTGGTGCGTCAGTCAGGGCATGGCGCGTCTACTTGTGAGGCAGTGCTCGCAGGCAGGGCGAATGGGCAGGACACAGCCATGTTAACCACTCAGAGGAAAGCCACTGCTAGGAGGAACGTGGCAACCTAGACAGTGCTCCTGCTCAGATTCTTTCCCCCATCCTACTGGGGAGGAGAAAGCAACTGCATGGGTGGTGCTGAACTGCTGGCTTGGGTTGAACCACAATGGACCCTCAACTGCTGCAGTGTCTGCAGTACAGCAATGTCCATCAAATACAGCAGTGAACATATAACCTGTTCCATGCACGTACCAATCTTGGAATATTGTCCTCAGCTAGTACAAAACACCTTCATGTTCCGAAATCTCTATTCTTAAAGGTAAAAATACATTTTTTGCCAAAAACATTTGGAAGTAGCAAACACTATTTATTCATTGATTTAAAGAAAATATTAAAAAAAAAAAGAAAGTTTTGAATTGTTCTGATTCATAATATTTTATCTGTGATAATAATCATATAATAATATATGGGAAAACTGGCCAAAGGTCTTGAATGAAACATGTTTTATAAATTCTAGAAGAGTAAATTAAAATAATGATGTATGTTTTACTGTAGCTGAAACAGAATCCTGCAAACTGTAAATTAGAAGTGCATGTGTTTCATGGTTGTATTCACTTCCAGCACTGTGCACCTGCAGTAATGACAGCTAACTGCATATTGGGCAACTTTTGCACGGAAATAGTTCAGCCACTGTATCAAGGGTAGTGCTTATTCTCTTTGTCCTGGTACTTATGAAGCTGGAATACTACAACATAGCTGGAAAACTGTGTCCCATTTTTGATTCCACAGTATAAAACAGATGATGACAGAGACAGTGCAATGAAAGGCCTAAGGGAACTGTGACTGATTGAACTGAAGAAGGAAAGGATAAGAAGGAAAGGTTCTCTGCAGAACCTTTCTACCCTCAGGCATATCAACACTCTCACCCAACATGATGTTACTTGCAAACTTACTGAGGGTGCGCTCAACCCCTTAGTCCAGGTTATTGATAAAGATATTAAACAGAACTGGCCTCAGTACTGAGCCCTGGGGAATACCACTTGTGACCTGCTGATAACTGCATTTAACTATTCACCACCATTCTTTAGGCCTGGCCATCCAGCCAGATTTTTCACCCAGTGAAGAATGTGCACATCTAAGCCATGAGTAGCCACTCTCAACCATGATGGTGATCATCCATTTATAAGCAATGTAGACAGCTAAACTTCCTAGATCCTCTCTGTAAGAAAATCATGCTTTTGGTTTCTTGTAATTTTGCCAGTTTTAAGCCATTCGAACTTGAAATTTCCATCCAAGATATTTGCCTTATGATATATCAGTGAGCGTGATCATTTCATAGGATGTATTTTGAGGAAAAGATCTTTTCCTGCATATTTGAAATATAGTAATTATTGTTGCTTTGCCAGAAATAGTTTAAGCTTTAAGACAAAGACTAAAATATGTCTTATGTTTGGTCTCAAAAAAATTTCCATTTATTTTGTTCAGTAGAAAGATTTTTAAATTTTGCTTAATTAATGAAAAATTGATAGATTAAAATAAAAGATTCTCACTAAGTAATAGAGATTTCTGAACGGAAGTTGGAGGGCAACTGTAATAAGAAGAGATGTGTGGACCTCTGTGGTAGGAAAGATCAAGAAAAAAGACTAGGAGGGATAGGAGCAGAGAGTGGGAATGGCAAAGTTTAGCTGAAGGAGCAGTTGATTCTGGAAGAGGATGCTCAAGTACAGCAATGAAGGAGACATGCAAGCACCAAATTAGTAATAGGCAGGAGATCACAAATATGCAATAGAACCTAGGACGTGGATGGACCAAGCACGAGAGTGTAAGAATAACAATAAAAAAGAAAAACAAGAATGAGCACTGAGAACTGAAAATTAGTGACAGAAGAAAGACAGATGACAGTAATAAGGAGGGTGGTAGTCTTTTACATCAGACCAACTTCTGTGCAGACCTTCAGTTGGAAAATATTATTCCTGAATTCAATGTTCCTTTCTAATTCTAAAAAATATCTGTGACACCGCCTTACAACTCTGTCTCCATCCATTTGTAATGCTAGGCTAATAGAGAAGTTAACCGCCACCTTACTGCTACATATTACTCAATTAGTTCATATGATAAAGGAGTGGAAATTCTTGTAAAGATCTCAAGCCTGTTAATGACTTCAGGGGAGACTACTATTTTTCTATGCTATGGTTTTTTCCTCTATTTTTATGCATAAAAATGAAACATTAGCAAATATTAAAGTAAAAAAAAAAAAAAAAAAGTGAAAAATCATTAAAAGCTATAGGAAAAAAATAACTTTTAACGTTATTATTATGCCACATTACATGATGTTTATCTGCCTGGGGGCTGAATTATATTTGTAGGTAAACCTTTATTCTCACACTTCCTAGAAATCTTAATGATTCATTTTTCAACTTTGTATTCTTTTAACTACATACCTATATGGACATACCCTTAACATGCACATATAAACCCCATCATTATTTCAGCTTTAGGCTATTTCCCATTACAATTACTCATCAGTACACTGAATTGTTAAGATTTAGAATATTATTATACTCAGGAAAAGTAGTATTAGCACATTCTGAGTACAAGTAGATAGAGTCATAGCTTAACAGAACTTTTCACAAGGACACTTAAAAATTATTCTTTATTCGCAGAAAGTCTGTATTTATTTTTAAACATGTTAATTTTCTTTGATGTATGAGAATTTTTTTTATTTATAAGTGGTATATTAATTTGTTATAGATAATGTTAAATGCCAGAGTTCAAGAATGACATATATAGATGTTTACTGGGGAAGAAAAGAAATCTTAAAACGTTGTTGACATTTTTCATGACAACAACAGGAAACACTGTTTGCACAGCAGCTAATGAACAAAGAAACAATGCAGTTAAGTACAATAGTCTTTTGTGACTATACTTTTAATTGCAAAGTCTATATTGCTTTAAAGCTTTTTACCTCAGTCTTGGGAAAATTTTTATAGTTTAGAAGAGAAAGTCTTTAAATACATTTTGTTCTCCATACACGTTATAAAGCTGAGAAAGTTCATATCGCTTCCTTGCTAAAATCTTAAAATTGCATCAGCTATTTTCTGCATAAAATATTGTTTTTTATCTAAAACAGGGCTTTATGCAATACATCTATTTCCTGAGCAAATTAAAAACTTTTCATTTATACTAACTGTAAAGATTTGAGGGGAGAAGTTTACCACAGAGGGAAATATGTGTACTTTCTAGCATAAAGGTGAATTTTGCAAATATAAAACATGTATAGCAGCATAATACTGGCAGCTGCTGAAGCATACGTATTTTTAAATTATATATGACCTTGCTTGAAGACTTATTTTGGTCTTCATCAATAATGAGTAATTGTCTGAAAAACTTCTGACATCAAATGAAAACACTTTATAAAATGAAAAGAACAAATGTCGGTGTGAAGAAGATTTTCATAAAGTTTATTATTATACAGCCTATTATTATACAGTTAGATACAAATGAAGGAAACCATAATTTGCCTTGGATTTCCTCTTCCCAGCCACAGAATATCAGAGCTTATGTTACTCTACTGCTATTTAACAAGGAAAGATATCTATTTATGAATGTATCCATGCTGTTTACAGTTTCAAACTTCATGAAACCATACAGAATACAATCCCCATCTCCTGAACACAGTACATTTTTTTCTTTCAGTAGCTTACCTGTTTCCAAATAGCAAGAAAGTACATACCACAAGAGAAACCCCCTTCTTCAAATGGTTGGTCTTGTAGAGTTTTGGGACAGCAGAACATAGATTTTCATTTTAGGAAGTCTACATTTGTCAGGCATCTCTGATAACAGTAATGCAGGGTTTGAAAATTTTTACTTAACCTGTGCCCAGCTAGTTTATTCTGAATCATAATTTAATATTTTTATAGGAGTTCATAACATGTGTACCATTAAAGTTATACCTATTTTAATAGTCATATCTTTATCAATATGGTGCTTAGGAGATCCTCATCTAAGGACCTGGTCCATGTTCTATTTAGGAGGAATGTATACAACTTTTTAAATGATGTAATGACCAAGGGAACAGGAATAAAGGGATAAGGAAGAATGACAAGAGAGGACTAACTTCTATTTTTTTTGGGGGGGGGGAAACTGAAATAAGACCACTGTACTGGTGACGACAAAAAAATGTTCATAAGTCTATAGCTTAATAATATTTCCATTCGCCATCACTAAGTTTTACTAGTTATTTGCCTACTTTGAGGAAAAATTTTAAATTACATGGGAAACAACATTGTGTGTATATGCAACACAGGCTTAATCTTGTGCAACTTGTCTCCATAGACTTCTCCAGCACTGGAGAGAGAAGGAACCTATTCAAGGGTTATTGAAGAGTTTAATTTCAGATATTCTGTGTCTCTGTCTGGAATGACTGATTCCACTTACTGTAGAGGAATTTAAAGGCACCAAGTCTCTCTAGTCAACTTTTGTGAATACCCATCTTGTTTTCTTAAGATACAACTAAGAACCTAAAGCTAGATCTGAAGAAGATTTCAGCATTTCAGTACATTGTACTGCTGAAATTTCAGTCACCTTTCTACTAAGATCCACACTATCAAGGCTGGCACCTGACTTGGTCATAAAACTATCTATACAGCTTTTCTGATGGTTAACATGAGCCTTCTAACTTGACTCTATTAATGTACTTTTGTCTATAGAATATGATTCAGCTGCAGCCCAATGTGTATACAGTCATTTCTATGTAGAACTTTACTAATGCAATCTTCACAGAGAGTTTATAAAAGGTGAGACATAATATTGTGTTTATATGAACTGGAATTAGTTCATTGCAGATTCACTGAGGAATCCATCCAACCTCATATCTGTATGTCTTGTCAACAGGCGTATTTATTGCTAAAGTCATATATGGTGGGTGGGGGTTTTTTAGGACAATATTTTAATGCAGAACCCTTGCCACAAAAACAGATATGTGTTGAGAAGTGACATTTTTTTCTTCAAGTGATGCTAAGGTAAGTAAATAAAGAGGCAACCCAAAGTTAAACTAGTGAGATTAATTTAAAGGCATGGGAACCAGCTCAACATTAGAGACAAAAGAAGAAGAAGAAAAAAAAAAAGTGAAACGTAACTGGGTAACTCTGTACTAAGGCTAAATCAATAATGCAAGAACAGGAGAAACTAATGGGCATTACAGATATTGAAAGGGAGGTATTGGGAATTCCTTATATGTGAAGGGCATCAAGAGATAATGAAAAGATAATGCTGTCGTATTGGATCTATTGACAATGGTCAAAATAAGCAGTTTTGGAGCTTTTCTGGGTATCTCTACACTAGACCTCTCCCACCTGAAGAAGCACAATAAAGTTCTTGTGCTGACAACATCAAGTGAAGATTCAACAAAAGATTCTCAGGGTGGTTTCCAGTAAACTGAAAAAGGGAGCTTACACAAAAATAAATAAAATTGTAGAAGGAATATCACAAGGAGAAAACATCTAGACATAACTGTGACAGATTTTTTTAGAAAAGTGACAAGTCAAGTTAATTAAAAGAAAATTAAACAAGATTTCAATTGATGAGTTCACATACTGTGTCTATAGATTTTTTTCATAGTCATTACATATTCTCTTTGCATACACAGTTTCAACAGTGTTATATAATGTATTCAGTAGGATGGTCTGCATATTTGCAGTTATTTGTGATTATCTTGTTTGTAATTAATCTTCAAAATTTCTTACTTTTTTTCTCTGTTTACATATTTTTCCAAGACTCCTGCATGAACCTACACATATTTTTCTTAGTCCCCTTTGGTGGGAACATTTCTCACATATTTATGTAAAATGCATATATGTTGAATTTAGCTATACTACTACAGTGTTTCATAATACTTGTTTACTGTTGCCAACTGTATTCTTTTAGGATGTTTATAGTAGGACTAAAGAGAGATTAAGATTAATTTTTTCCTAATTAGTACATTGTTAGTTTGTGGTTTGCTACTTTGGCTAGAGGCCCTTGCAAAACAATTCCTCACACCCTTTCCTTTCTCTAGGGTGGGATCATTCCCTCAGGAGGCAGTTGTCCACAAACTTCTCCAGCGTGAATCCTTCCCATGGGCTACAGTTCTTTATGAACTGTTCCACTGAGGGTCCTTTCCATGGAGAACAGTCCTTCAGGAACAGACTGCTCCAATGTGGGTTCCCCATTGAGTCACAAGTCCTGCCAGCAAACCTGCTCCAGCCTGGGCTCCTCTGTCTCCATGGGTCTACGTGACCTGCCAGAAGC
>NW_010244340.1:1692-4541 GCF_000690775.1 Eurypyga helias | reverse complement strand
CCACAACATCTCTGGGCAACCTGTTCCAGTGCCTCACCACCCTCTCTGTGAAGAATTTCTTCCTGATGTCTAATCTAAACCTCCCTGATTTCAATTTGTACCCATTACCCCTTGTCCCCCATTGCTCTCCATGGCTGCGGGGGGACAGCCTGCCTCACCATGGTCTTCACTATGAGCTGCAGGGGAATCTCTGCTCTGGCCTCTGGAGCATGTCCTCCTTCTCCACTGACCTTCATGTCTTCAGAGTTGTTTCTTTCACATCTTTCTCTCTCTGTGCTGAAAATTCCCCTCTCTTATGTTTGGGGGTTTTTTGTTTGTTTGTTTGTTTCCCCTTCTTAATAATTTTATCACAGAGGAGTTATGACTGTTGTTGATTGTCTTTGCCGGGGCCAGCAGCAAGTCATTCTTGGAGCTATATGCTATTGGCTTTATTGGACACAGGGAAGGCTTCTAGCAGCTTCTCACAGAAGCTACCTCTGTATCCTCCCATATTAAAACCTTGCTATACAAATGCAATACACCACTTAAACACACAGATAATCTGCACATCAGATAAACCAGGCAAAATTTCTTGGGAACTGACTGTATCATCTTTTCTTCTAAGAATACTCAAACACACACAGTATGATGCCCTCCAAATAGACCGAAAGAAACTAAGAAAGAATTTATGTTGAGAAGCCTACACAGTTTCCATATCCAGCTGGCACAGGTAGCAGGTAATCCCTCAGATTTCTAGGCAAGCGGATTTTTTTCTGTATTTTGACAATATCTTCTTGTTCATTGTTAATTTTTTTTCTATACTTTTCAGTGTTTGTTATAACACGCAACAAAGTTGATTTACTTCACTGTTTCTTCTTCTATTTCCTTTCTTCCTTAATTTTCTTTCAAGTGAACACATCTTGCTTAGTCTCCAGTCTTCAGATATTTTCATATATGGAAGTTATACACTGATAGTACCTCTCCTCCCAGTTCATCTGACAACTGGAGAATACACATGATCAGTTGCTCAGTTATAAGGCTCCCAGTCCAATTGCTTTACCTTTTGAAGCTCTCTGATGGGTCTAATCCAATGTATTCACAGAGATTTGCCTCTCCCTCCTACAGACCTATCTTTGCTTTAGTAATTCCTTTCATGTACAGATCTGAAACATGTACCAGTTTGGGTCTAGCCTTCCTGGAAACATTCTGATATACTGGAAAGAGTTCAGATAAGAGAAATAAATAGATCAAAGTATTGTAATGGGTTATTTATGAGGAAAGATTAAAAAAATATAAATACCTACTGATTTACTAACTGATCACTAAGTCAGGTTATGATAAGTCTATAAATATTTGAAGACCAGGATAGAGAGAAATTATTGTACCTGTAGCACATTTGTATATGAGCATATTACTATGTAACCTTTTAAATTCTCTTCAAAACCAATGATATCTCTTGCTTTAATCTTCAGTCCATTGATCAAGTCTCTTTTCTGTCTACATAGTTTTGTGAAGACTCAAATTGCTGATTAAAATCTCAGCCACCAGTCGTCCTTCATACATTGTAGTTCTTTTTTCTCTCTAGCTGACCCTTCATCTTTCCTGGGCTTTCAGAAGTGTGTTATAAAAGCTTTCATATTTATATGAGCATTAATGTCTCTCATCCTCCTGAAAACACAAAATTGCTTCTCTTTAACATTAGGTCTTCCGAACACATTTGTTCAAACTTTCATTAGAATAGAATATAATTATTTCTCATTTCTTCTCTGAGAATATTTGGGCATTTCTACACTGCATTATATGTAGCTATATACTCATTAGAGCTGTAACTAAAGCTTGGGTCTCACCTTAGCAGGTAAGCACCATGAAAAACATACTGCAGAATCAGACTTCAATTCTCACCCCATTAATTTCTTACAATTAATGCAACACTTTCAGAGGATGAAGAGGACAGTCATATTTTAAATACGTCTCTCATACAGGAGAGAACTGAATCTGGGATACTGAAGTCCTGAGCTTGTCAGTGTTGAGACAGACACGACATACGAAGAATTGAGCACAAAAGCCAAAAGCCAAAAGTCCCCTTTATTGTTTTCACAAGCCCTTTTATATCTTTCTTAAGAATGTGTGTCCATACATGATTGGTTCACTCAAAGACCAACAGTTCATGATTGGAAGACCTTTTCTTTGTTACATCTTCGATAAACTTCTACTTGCGGAGGCAGTTCCTTGATCTTGTTCACTCAGCTCTTCTCGGGACTTTCCAGACTCTTCAAGGGTACACGGTTATCTGCTCAAGGTCAATGTTAAGCTTGCATTCCAATCCCTCGGACCAGCCGAGATTTCCCACATGAGCTGATGCCTCTAGCCACTGAACTAACACACAAAAGAGGTAGAAAAATCAATATATATAATTTTTTAAGGATTGTTAAGTGGTCTTGAGGCTTTACTGGTGAAGTCTAGAGACCCTGAACACCTTCAGAGTTATGTGACTGTTGAACAGTTATCTAAGGATCTAAATTTTAGTTTACTGGTATATGTGACATCTGTTTATGTCAGATAAAATCACATAATTTTTTTATTAATCCCAATCTTACTGCTATCGGTTGTACACTGTTAGGAGGAACTAACTGCATACATGATTTTATTGTTATGTTGTATATTTTTGGTAAAAAACTTGTACCTTCCCTATTCTCAAAAAATCCATGATATCCTTCTTTGTAAGGAATTATTCCAAAACTAAATGTCCAAGACCTTTTCCAAATATAGAACAATCAGTACAACAAGAACTAGTGTTCAGTGTCATAACTTGGTGCAGGAAAACACAGAAAGTATTTATTTATGTAGATTTATATTTTTAATTAGGTAGT
>NW_010244340.1:0-1672 GCF_000690775.1 Eurypyga helias | reverse complement strand
AATGAAACTGTCTCCCTTAGTTAATACAAGTGGTCTACAGAAAACTACAAAAAAAACCTTTGTAATTACTCCATTGTGTTTGACTGCATTCAAGTATATCAGAGTTAACACTGAAGTTACCAAAGCTATTCACAATGAAACAGTTTCCAAAGATCATTCATCATGGGTGAGATTGTTTCTGCACTTCCAGGAATTGCACAACTCCATGAGACCTGATGAAATACATCTGCAAGTCCTGAAACAACTAGTGGATGAGGTTGCGAAACCTCTCCTTTCGTGAGTGACTCTCCCCCTCTACCCTGCTCTCATGAGACCCCACCCGGAGTACTGCATCCAGCTCTGCTGGCCCCAACATAAGAAGGCTATCAAACAGTTGGAATGAGTCCAGAGGAGTCCACAAAGATGCTCAGAGGGCTGGAGCACCTCTCCTATGATAAAAGGATGAGAGAGTTGGGCTTGTTCAGCCTGGAGAGAGAAGGCTTTGGGGAGACCTTCTACAGCCTTCCAATAGGGAAGGGGCCTACAAGAAACCTGGAGGGGGACTTTTTACAAGGACCCATAGGGACAGGACAAGGGATAATGGGTTTAAATTGAAAGTGTGGAGATTCAGATTAGATATGAAAAAAAAAAAAAATTCTTCACAGAGAGGGTTGTGTAGAAATGGAACAGGTTGCCCAGAGAAGTTGTCGATGCCCCATCCCTGGCTGTCTTCAAGTCCAGGCTGGATGAGGCTTTGAGGAACCTGGTCTAGTGAAAGGTGTCCCTGCCCATGGCAGGGAGTTGGAACTAGATGATCTTTAAGGTCCCTTCCAACCCAAACCATTCTATGACTCTATGATTCTGTGAAGGCATCATGTACAAGCATGAAGTATTGGTTGGTTACAGCTAACTTTAAGTCTCAATACTTGGTCCATTGTTATCTCTCATAACTGGGTTACTCCTGTTTTTTCTCTCCTGATTCCCTTGAAGATCTCTGGTTGTGATAAATCTATCAGGCTTTTCTTAAGAAGCTAATAAAGCTCATCTGCCTACTTCTGTAGAGCGGATCTGTGTTCCTCCCACCAGCTTTAGATACCTTAGAATCAGATGTCATCATCTTAAGCTTTCTCTGTGGAGACAAATGACTTTAATAAGTCATTAAGTTCATAGGTGGTGTCACATATTGGTAATACTGCAGCATTTAGCTGCCAAGAAATGCAGAATCACAAAATGGTTGAGGTTGAAAAGAATCTCTGGAGGTCACCGGGTCCAACCAGCCTGATCAATCAACGACACGTGGAGCCAGTTGCTCAAGATCACATCCAGAATACTTTTAAATGTCTCCATGCAGTGAGTCTGCACAATCTCCCTGGGCAACCTTTGCCAGTGCTTAGTGTCGTGGTTTACCTTTACCTAGGAATTAAGTACCACAGTCACTCTGTCACCTCCTCCCCCTCCACCAGCGCAAGAGGAGAGTCAGAGAAAAAGATAACGAATTTTGTAAAGTTGAGATAAGAAGTATTTAATAATTGTATATACATGAAAATTATAGTGATACTACCAACAATACTACTAATAATAAGCAATTAAAAGTTATTAAATAAAATATATGATACAATTGCTCACTGACTGACCCAATCAGGTCCAGAGAAGCGAGACCCCGAGCAGGAGAGCCTGCAGAGCCAGAGCCTCA
>NW_010244339.1:170230-180710 GCF_000690775.1 Eurypyga helias | reverse complement strand
GCCATTTCCTGCGCTTTCTGGGAAAACCAAACAGGAAAAGCACCGACCCAGCATCGCTGGCGTAAGCAGCACCCAGAGTTGTGTACGGGGAGATCAAAGCTCCCGGAGGCGGCTTTTCTCTGCCGTGGGGATGCGCTGACCTCCCGGCCCTGTTCCCAGCAGGCTTGGCCCTGCTGAGACCCCACTGCGGGGCTGCCTCCTCGTTTCAAATGGTGTGTCATGGCCTGGCTGCCGCCGCGCCCGGGACCCCTTCACCGGCTCCCATTACGTGACACCTCGGTGACGCCAAGATCGGGCTGACAGGACGAGGGGAATAAAGCTGTGGGGCAGCTCGGGTCGGTTTCACTCCTGAGCGGGCAGCCCTTTGTGGGCACGCTGGCACCCGACCCGGCCCCGTGACTCGCCGTGGCTGGGGACCTTTCCCAGCTGGGAAGTGCAAGCAGTTAAAAGCTGTAACAATTAGCAAGCGAGCTGGGGAGGGGACTGAGCCCCCCACCTCTCCAACGGCAACCAGATTGCAGAGGGCTGATAACAGGTCTGCAGCAGAGATGCTGTCTGGCCCGCCAGGTTGTTTGCTCGGCTGTTTTTGGGAAGCAGGTGGTTGGAAACCTTGCCCGAGCGGTGTGGTGGATTCATGGCTGGAGGACTGGCTCCCACTGGGGCTGTACCACCGGTGGGCATCGAGCGAGGAAGGGTTGGGCTAGGGGCTGTGTTTCTGAGGGTAGGTCAACCTGTGTAGCTCCTCTGCACAGAGCAAAGATAAGGAAAGGAATTTATTTTTTATGGATGAGCCAAATCTTGAACATTAGAGAGCAGTGAATGTCCTCTGAAGCCAGGGGATCTCCCCAGCACCCCCTGAACATATCTCTTTCCTCCAGCAGCTTTCATTTCACCTGCCCAGCTTCCTTTGAAATGAGGAATTCCCATTTTGTCTCTGCCTGTGTGGCAAGGAGGCTCATCCCGCACATGGCCCTTCGAGGGCCCTTGCGTTGGGGTTTAGGTTTAGATGCCGAGCAGCCCCATAAATTCCAGGTGACGGTCAGCCTGCCTGCCTATGGAAGGTGGGGTTGAGGTTAAGGCATGTGTTGGGGCTGAGAAGAGGTGAATGTGTTAATGCTTTGGCCAGATTTGCTAAAAACTCGTGTACAGTTTTAGATACAGCATCTTTTAACTTTTTTCTTGTCTTCTCCACTTTCCTTATTTGCAGACATCAACCCCGAGACTCGTGCCAATGTCAAGTTTGTGCAGGACACTTCCAAGTACTGGTACAAACCGGACATCTCCAGGGAGCAGGGTGGGTAGACGGCACAGGGCAAAGGATATGGTCAAGTGAGCCATGGATGGGAGTTGGGGTGTATTTGGCATCAGAGGAATTAGCAAGGATTTTCCATAGAAGCTAGATTAGAAGTGAAGGTGGGTTGTGGATGCTCAGACCATGTTAGAGTGGGGTTGAAGCTCAGGTCAGCTGTAAGCTTGCATGATGTGGGCTCCCCAAACCTTCCATTTGGTGGAGAAACACTGGTCCCCACAGTGTGCAGTGGATCTGTGTTGTCTGGAGTGCACTGAGATCTGGAGTTGAGAGAGCTCACCGGGGTCTTGGAATGCTAGAATAAGAGAGAAGAACAAGGAGGGGGAAAGATACCTTCAGGGCCAAGGTGCCAGCATTTGGCCCTTGGTCCCTGCCTGCGCTCCAGTGCTCAGTCGCTCAGAGCTGGGCTGGGTGGGAATGGATGCTCTCAGGTGCCCATGCAAGGGCAGAGGAGGCCAGGAGGAGATGAGCCTCTGTCTACCCACAGACCCACTCGAGACCCCCTTCCAGACATGCAGGGGGGATGGTAATGTTGTGATGCCCGGCTGTGAGGCTGCAGAGTCAGGGTGCCCCATCCCAACCCACACCGCTGGTTTTGGAAGGCTCATCGGCTCTCCCTGTGCCAGCTCTGAGGTCTGCCCTTCTCTCCCGCAGCCATCGCACTGCTGAAGGACAGGGAGCCGGGGGCTTTCATCATCCGAGACAGCCACTCCTTCCGGGGAGCCTACGGCCTCGCCATGAAAGTAGCTTCTCCGCCTCCCACGGTCATGCAACAGAACAAGAAAGGTATTGTATGCCCTCCTCCATCCCACACTGAGATGCTTTCCATGGGTCGGACGGGGGCGAGCGGGCAGCCGGCTCTGCTGAGCCAGTCATGCCCTTGGGTATGTGCTGATGTGTCAGGTTCCCTGCCTCCCAGCTCTCCCCTCCCAGGGCACGGGGAGACACCAGACACCCTCTGCTCTGGGCTGTGGAGGGCTCAGGGGCACCTGCAACTCGGGCTTTGGCATGGCAAAATGGGCAGAGTTTCCCCGGTCCACCGACGCCACGGGGGAGCCTGGCTTGGGGTCGGCCCCGTGCAAAAGGCCAGATTTGAGGAGGGTGTGCGGAATGGCAGGGACCCCTCCCTCGAGCTGGAGCACAGGTTTCCATGTGGGACTACAGAGTGGGAGGAGGCGTGGGGTAGCTCTGATGTGAGAACACGTCGTCTCTTCCCAGGAGACATCACCAACGAGCTGGTGAGGCACTTCCTCATCGAGACCAGCCCGCGGGGTGTGAAACTAAAAGGATGCCCCAACGAGCCCAATTTTGGTGAGTGCTTCCCACAAGTGGGGTGGGGTGGGGAGAGCCTTGCCTTTGCTGGACTATCAAAGCAGACTGTCTGGGAGAGCCCACACCTCTGCTATTGCCTCTTGTCCCTGCATAGCTGAGTCCCGTGGGCATTTGGAGCCTCTGGGCTCACGCACACTCGTGAGTGCACACAGATACGTGTATATGGGTGGGTACATACCTTCCTGCACACGCCTGTAGGACAAATGATGGTGCTGGGCAGGGTGGAGGGCAAGGGCTCCCCTTGTTCCAGTTATCCCATGGATGATGAGGTGCTGAAAGAGGGCCTCTGCCCCATTCGTTGTTCCTAAGGTGGCCCTGGCACCTGCCCCCTTTCCTGAGCCCTCTGTGAGCATGATGGTTTCAGCAAGAGGAAATCCCATAGGTGACATTAGGATCACGGTGAAGGAATCCACCAAAAAGCCTGTTCCCATCCACCTGGAGCAACAATGGCTTAACACCAGGGAAACCCGTGTCCCCCAGCCCTGCACTGACCACCCTCCCTCTCTCCCCAGGCTGCCTCTCGGCTCTGGTGTACCAGCACTCCATCATGCCTTTGGCTCTGCCCTGCAAGCTGGTCATCCCTGACCGAGGTAAGAGCTGGGGCCAGAAGGGAATGCAGCTGCCTATGGGGCAGGGATTAGCAGTAACACCCCTTCTCTTCTAGATCCCATGGAGGAAAAGAAAGATGGCGTTTCATCCACCAACTCAGCCACCGACCTCCTCAAACAGGGTGCGGGTGAGTAGAGAGGGGCTGCTGCGGGGCAGACGTGACGCGGAGCAGTGGCTGACCCCACGCCTGATGTCTCCCTTGCCAGCCTGCAATGTCCTCTTCATCAATTCGGTGGAGATGGAGTCGCTGACGGGACCCCAGGCCATTGCGAAGGCTGTTGCTGAGACACTGGTGGCTGACCCCACGCCCACTGCGACCATCGTCCACTTCAAAGTCTCCGCACAAGGCATCACCTTAACCGACAACCAGAGGAAGTAAGGACCCCCGTGGCCATGTCCCCATGTCCCCAAAGCCAATGGGGCTGTGATCCAGGGAGTGTGTTGGGGAGGGACTTCCCTGGGGTGGCGTGATCCTGGTCATGGGCAGGGCTGGGCTTTGTCCTTGACTCCCAGAGTGTCCTAGGGGAGACCCATGGGAGCGCCCTCCATGCTGGTGGGGCTGGGTTGTGGTGGGCAGAGGTGGGGGCTCCCTGGCCCTGATGCTCCCTGCCTTGTGTTTCAGATTGTTCTTCCGAAGACACTACCCCCTCAACACTGTCACCTTCTGCGACCTGGACCCCCAGGAACGAAAGTGAGTGCCCTAACCTTGGGGGACCACACGTCCCCTGCCCATTTCCCTCCCCCAGGCTCCCGGGCTGCTTGGAGCAGGGTCTTGTTCCTCGGAGGGCAGGGATGGAGGGTCCCCTTGGATATCGTGGGACAACACCAGCTGCTTCTGGTGACTTCTTGGTGTCTCCAAGCATCTTCATGCTGGGGGAGAGGCGCATCAGGTTTTTTTCCCCGCCAGCAGGGGTCCCCATCACAGCCCTGTCTCTTTGTGGGGGACAGGAGGCACCATCCTTCACACCTCCTCTTCTCCTTGCAGGTGGACTAAGAATGACAGCGGTGGCCCAGCCAAGTAAGTACTTGCTGTGCTCGATTGCTCCCAGCAGCTGTCGGGATGGCTCCTGCTTCTGTTTGAGCATGGGCTAGGAGATGCCTGGTGCGGGGCAACAGGAGATGGGCTCAGCTCCTTGCTGCGGGAACATTTCACTCAAGCATGAGACCATGGTCCTGGAGACTCAGGAAGCATCTTTCAGCCCCAAATTTCTGGTCAGAGCAGGCATAGCCCTTGCTGAACTGGCCTTACTGGGAACTCCCAGTGGAGTCAGTGGGAGCCAGCTCATGGAGCAGAGCTGGGGGTTATGCTGATGGCATGTAAGCCACCGGCCGGCTCTTCCCTTTCTTCCTGTCATTTCTGTCCTGACGCACAGGAGTGCAGAGCTTCTGGCTGTGCAGGGACCAATTTCCAGGGGCCGATTCCCACTAATTTTAGCCATTGTGTTAGCAAAGGGGTTTTTATTAGGATGTCCAGCTGCTGGGATATTTCCTCTCTCCAATTAGAAATGCCACGGCCTGGGCCTGTCTCACATTCTGTTCCCCCGTATTTATAACTTGAATTTACACGTTCTAATTAAAAAATAATAATTAAAAAAGGACATTTTATTCATCAAGGGACGGACAAAAATACCCACATGATCTTGCACAGCTCCCCGTGTCCCCACATGGCCTTCCTTTCCTACCCATCACAATTCTGAGGTTTCAGGAGCCATTACCCAAACCAAGGCAATTCTGGGATCACCTGGGACATCCCCATCACTTGGGGATGGTCTAGGGAGGGCGGCAGGGATGGTCAGAGGTGACAGAAATGCAGTGCTGGCCTTCAAAGAACCGGCAGGACAGGGAAGAGTCGGTGGGCCTTCAGGCTGGTTTGGGATGTCTTCCTGTGTTGTGCGAGGTGGATGTTAAAGAGGGGAAGGTGGATGTGACCATGCTGGAGGAGGATGGGGGTGCTCCTTGGGTGAGCACCGCTGGCAAACCTTGCTGAGCCTCTTGCTTCTCCCCACCTAGGCTCTTCGGCTTCGTGGCCAGGAAACAAGGGAGCACCACAGACAATATCTGCCACCTCTTTGCCGAGCTGGACCCGGACCAGCCGGCTGCAGCCATCGTCAACTTTGTCTCCAGGGTCATGCTCGGCTCCGGCCAGAAAAGATGAGCTGGCGCTTGTGGGTGATTCTTGAATTTTGGAGAAGGACTTGGAGCTGATCCGAGAAGGAGTGTGAGGAAGTGTATTGTGGGAGAAGGAAGTGAATCAGGGGGGAAAAGGATTGGAATTTTGGAGGAAAACAGCAAACAACAACAACAAGAAAAACCCACCAACAAAACCCCTATAAACTCAAGCCAAACACACGTAGAGGAACCAAAACCACGCACCTACATGAGGGCCACAAAGTCACGCCAGACAGGACGCACGTCCCAGCGCAGGGAAGGTGACCAAAGCGAAGGCGTCAGCGAGAAGCGTGTTCCCAGCTATCAGCATCACAGTCACGAGCGGTGACATCCACTCGAGGCCGAATACGGGACCATGACTGGTGTTTTCCATCTGAAAAAAAAAAAAAGATAACCGGCAAAACCCATGGAAGAAGCTCCATCCCAGCAGCTCCGTCAGTGAACGTGTTTGGAACAAGCCGTAGGAGAGAACAACATGGGCTGGGTCTGCAGGACGCCGGAGGAGATGCCCTCGGAAACCTTCCCTTGCCCAGCTGCGGCAGAGGGTCCTCACCAGCCCCTGCGCTTCTCCCACATCCTGCCGGCTGCCTGGCAACTTGCTGGGGGTGGGAGGGCTTGGGCCCGAGCCCTCCCATCCCCGGGGAGCTCAGCCGTGGGCTGACGGCTCCGTTGCTGACCCAGCACCAGTCACAGGTGAGCTGCTGTGAGTCCACCCGGAGAGGGGGGTCACGGCATTTCTCCACCTCCCCGGAGGTGCTTGTGCCCCCCAGCCCGCTGGGAGGTGTGGGGGCTCCTGCCACGCTGTGTCTGGGGAAGGCAGATGCTCCCCGGGAGCCTCCCGGGAGGATGCAGAAAGTCGCATCTTCTCTCGTCTTCCCCTTTTCCCTCCCATCGCTAGTCCTCTTTGGCAGATTTCCCCTGCGGCCCATCACACGTTACCTTAACACAGAAAAAAACCAAACCCCAGAAGGGAAAGAAAAATGCTGTAATAATAATAATAATGATAATAATAGCGGATGCTGGCACAGGTGGGTTCCCTGTGCGAAGCAGCGGACCCGTGGCTACCCCTATCTCGCTCTTCGGAGACGCGCAAGCGGTTTTTAAATTGCATGGACGTTCAAGTTGCACGAAAAGGCGAATGACTACGAGTAACTCAGGCGCTTTGTTCTCCTTCTATTTTGGAGGCCACGTTAAAAAAAAAAAAAAGAAAACAAACGAAAAAGAAGGAAGGAAAAAAAAGAAAATAGGAAAGGACCTGCGGTCGCTGGGCAGCTGGGGCTCGGTGGGGAGGTAACGGGTCCTCCGAGAGCCACCCTGCTCAGCACCTGCGTAACCCCAAAACCGGCCGGCTGGAGGCTCGCACCCACCCCCCGATGCACCGTGGCTTTGCAGTGGTTTCGGTGCCGTCGGCTTTTCCCTTGGCTTTGGGAGATGAGGGAGAGCCAGCTGTTGGGGCGTGAGAGGGGGAAAGGGCCCCTGTGCTGCTGCGCCGGGGGTGGGATCGTGGTTGTGGGGCAGCAGGCGGGGGTCCCAGCCCTGCAGTGCTGGCGCAGAGGATGCATTGTTCACACGTGCAGGTTTGGGGCTGAGGGGGATGGTCATGGCTGAGTCCTCTGCTCAAATATCCCTGAGAGCCTTTTGGGAGAAGATTTCAGTGTCAAGTGGCCCAGATAGTTTATTTGGGGCAAAAATTAGAAACATAGCACTGCAGCCCCCCTGGAAAGCTCGCCTCCCTTGGACTGCCTTTGCCTTGATAGCTATAATATATATACAAGCTATACTGACGAAATACTGTAAGCTAACGAAATTTTAAGGAGGAGAAAAAGGTTAAATTTACACTCTGAAAATATTTATTTTTGCCATATTGCTTTCCGCACATCGTATCTCCCCCATTATATCCACACCCTCTCCTTCCTCTGCCCCGGGGAAGCACCTGCACGTTAAAAGAAAATCCAGAGCAAGGAAAAATCCAGATGGGGGAAGAGGCGCGGGGGGTCCCCCCTGTGTCGGGGCGGCATGCGTGTGACCGGTGTGCATGTGTGTGTGTGTGTGCGCGTGCGTGCGTGCGCGGAGGGGGCCGGAGGCTGTACCGATGTACCGAAGCAAGCGTGATAGGATGCGTAGAGAGGAGTTGGTTGTGAGACGGAGGTGGGACTGGGGGGACTCTGGGGAGGCTTTTCCCCCTCCCCAGCTCCCTGGCCGCATGGATGAGGAGACCTTTTCATTTTTGATGTTTTCAAAAAGCGATTCCCTCCTTCTGCGAAATTCAAGTGAGGTGGGAGACGATCTCACCCGTAATCTCCTCACCCTGCCGTTCACCGATGAGAGGAAACACTGTGTTTATAGATAGATAAAGATATATTTTTGAAAGCCTCTATTTTTCAGACTTGGTTTTCTCACTGCTAAGAAAAGAGATGATAATAATGTAATTTTATTTTAATCTGCTGCCTCAAAAACCGGTGCTTAAAACTCCCATTCCTTCTTTTTTCTCCCCATACAACCGAAGCAGATCTAAGCACCCCGGGGATGTCGTGCAGAAGCCGACCCCAGCAGATACCTGCCGATAGCATCACGCCTGCTTCAGGCTTCCCCACTAACCCACTAGCTGCAGGTTTAGACCGTATCCAAATCTCGAACACTAACAAAATCGTCCGATGATTGTATTATTTTTTTAACACAGAGCTAATCACCTTCCGATGATGTAGCCGGGTGTTTGTCAGCTCCTTTTAAAGGCACTTTTTTTTTCCCCCCTCTTTTATCTCCTTTTTTAAGCCACATTTTTGGGTGGAACTACCCTTTCTGTCCCGGGGAGAGACCGTCAGCCAGCGCTGAGGATCGCCCAGGTCCTTGGGCTGGTGGGGACTTCGTGTTGATATTTTTTCCTTACGAAAAGGGACAGAAAAGACTTTTTTTCTTTGGTTTTTAAATGCAGTCATGGTATTTGAGATCCGAGCTTGCGCAAGTCGAACCCAGCATATGTTTTGTTGTAATCACACTGCCATTGTCAGCAGCTGGATGGTATCTCTCTCTCTCACACACACACAAACACACCCCTCCTTCCTGCACAAAAAACTGCATATATTCTTGCCAAAGATATCCTTAAAAACGCACTTTTCCCCATATATATATTTTTTTTTGCGTGTGTAAATTTATTGTACGTGCCCTTTTCGTGTCAGTTTGTTCTTCAGAGAAGCTCCTTCCCACTCACCCTCCCTTTGCTGTAGATGCTGCTGGCTGTTGGGAAAAGCTCCTAGGGGGGGTCATTTGCTGCCTGTCCCAAACAGTAGTGCTTACAATGTGTAAAATCTGGTGTTCCCCTTCAACGGGGCTGCCTCCGGCTCTGCCCCCACCCGGGAGGTGTTTTGAGGGATGGTCCATGTCATCGCCTGCCGATGGGATGCATCCACCTCACGGTCTTTGCCAGCCCCCCCATCGCCAGTGGAGGTGGGGGGTTCATGGGTTTCAGCAGGTAAATTGAGCAGAGTTTGGGGTTGCTCTGGATGCATCCTTTGCTGGCTGCCCCTGGTCAAACCACACATGGAAAAACAAACCAGGTAGGGAGAAAAACCCAATCCAGCCTCCGGGCATTGATTTTTCCAGTGAGTTCAACTACCTGAACCAAAGCACAAAATAAATCCCCACCCAGCAGGTCGGGCAGGTAAAGAAACCAGTTGCCCCAAAAACCCCAGACAGCAGCATCAACAAGGCAACCCTTCCCGTTGGAGCAGGCAGGCGGATCAGACAGCAAAGGAGCCCGCAGGGGCTTGTTTCATTTCGTTAGTTTGTTTTGCAAATTGCGAGGTTGGTTTGGGGTTACTCCTTTTTTTTTTTTCTTTTCCTTAAAAAGGAAAACAAAAACCTAAAAAAAGAAAAAAAAAAGGAAGCAACCCAACGTTTCTGTTGGCGGATCCCGTGCCGCCGTGTTATGTGTGGGGTTTTTTTGTTGTTGTTGTCTTTGTTACTTTGGGAACGTTACAGATTTATTTGCTAATCAGTGTTAATGAGCAGTTTCAAACTTTTAGACTCGCCCATTTCTGTGTATTTATATAGATGGAAAAAAAGAAAACCCCGTTATATTTTGTATCTTTGAGCCCGTAATGTTGTCGCGCGTGTATGACTTCGGTCGCACCGTGTCCCTGTGTGAATGTGACTCCGCTGTTGTCTTCCCGTTGTACAGATGTCGGATTCTTTGCAGTTCATTGTATGGCTTTATAAAGTGATAAAAAACAAACAAAAAAAAATCAGTTATATAAAATATACTGTTGCTTGGAATGCCAGCTTGGTGTCTGGATGGCTGGACATGTATCTTGAAATTTAAGGGAGCGCAGGAATAAATGCTCTGTTCTTTTTGCACAGGGAAAAAAAAAACCCAAACCCTAAAACCCGGCGGGTGCTGTGTTTTCTCCGGGCTGTCGTTCCTCGATGGCAGACTGGGGCCCCCGGACAGACGCCGGGCGGTGGGCGTGGGAAGAAGAAGGGGTTGTGCTGCTGCTTGTCAGCCTCCAGCCGCAGCTTGTGTTCACCAGATGCTCGCTAACCAGGCAGCCCCCAAACTTCCTACATGGCTCCAGCTCCAGCCCTGGCTTTTGTTTACCAGGAGGAATCTCTCTGACTTGCCCTGCAGGCACTGGGTGCTCTACCAATCCCTCTGCTTCCTCCCAGGTTGCCTTTGGTACCATCTCTCCTGCCCTGGACATCCCCTTTGGGGCCATCTCCCACAGAGGAGCAGGATGGGATGATGCTGGTACAGCGTCTTTTGCCTTTGCAAAGGTCTGCTCCCATTAAATCCCAATCCCTGCTCCCCCGTGCCTGGCAAAACTCCCCCTAAAGTCTCAGGCCTGGCTTTTCCAGCGTTTGCGAAGCAATTCCCAGCATCCTTCAGAGCCCTCGGCCCCCAAGCTCTCTGGCTCTGCTCCTTCTCCTTTTCACTGAGTTGGTGGCCAAGACCCGGCCCCTGGGATGGATTGAGTTTAATTATACAAGAAATATCAGCCAGAGCAGCGGCAGTTTCTCTGGCGCCAGTGCTGCTGCGGCTCAGAGGCTCCGGGCTTCTCCCCGGAG
>NW_010244339.1:139238-169972 GCF_000690775.1 Eurypyga helias | reverse complement strand
CGTGATCTCCGAGCCAGGAGGTACCTGGCGTCTGCCAGCCTTGGCCTCGGCTGTCCCCTGTCTACCCACTGGCAAGACGGGACCTGCAGCCTCCTCTCCTTATCCGACACAGCGGGGATGGTATTTCCTTGCCAGCTGCTCTTGGTGTTGTTTCTTCCCTGGTTCCTGCTGGAATCGCCACCCTGGGAACCGGCACCAGCCGCTTGCCTGTTCCCAGTGCTCCTGCCCTTCTGGGGTGACGCTGCTGGGTGTCCCCTGGGCAGGAAGGACAGGCGGCAAGTGCCTGGCGAGGGGGTATGGACGGACTATCCATTTTGAGCCATAAACTGCTGCGCATTTCCTCCCACAGCCGCTTTTCTGCAGTTAATTCCCCATTTCCTTTCCAAAATTCCTCAGGAGCTTCTGGTTTGTGTTTTTCCTCGACATGTTCTTATCTGCCACCCGCTTCCCCTCGCCGGCTCTCACAGCGCAGGCTTTTCAGGGGCTCGCTCTTTGCAGCTGGCTGCTGTCTGCAGGCCAGGCCGGGGGCTCTGGTGTGGCCGGCAGGAAAGGCACGTCCCACCAGCTCTGATGCTAGGAAACCTTGCTCCCAGCACATCTCCCCATGCCTATCGAGTCCCCACCTTTGGGTTCCCATATCAGCCATTCTTTTCTAATTTGAGGCCCTGCTCTGGAGACTCTGGGCCACCCAGGGAGTGTTTCTTGTGGGGCTGTGGAGGATGGTGAATTTTCTCCCTCCCTTGCCTCCTGCTCTGGGAGAGAGTGTTGGGTGTGCTGTTGGACAGAGAAGCAGTCAGGAAACCCTGGGTTGGGGTTGGGGCATTCACTGAGGGCAAATATTCCCAGCCGGCCCCCTTGCAAATGCGGTCAGACTCCAACCTTGATTTAACAGATTTTAAAGATGGCAAACCCGGGCCCTGAGACCCACCATATTATTGAGTTTGGGGTGCTGTTGGCAGATGAAATCTGGAAAGCCATACCCCGAGCCCAGGGAGGAGCCCCAGCAAGGACAGCTGCTGCTAGGGAGAAAACCTGGAGGTGGGTCTGTCCCTGTTCCCTGTCCCCCCTTCATTTTCCGTTGACTAAGCTAGAAACAACTCTCAGATCTGGAGTGAAACTGAGAACATGGTGGTGGGGATGGGGCAGTTTCATCTTCCTTCGCTTTTACCCTTTCCTGGCCTTCTCAGCAGTGATGGAGCCTCCTCAGAAGTGTCCTCAAGGGAGACAAGCTATGCTCACATCTGCACCCTATTCAGCAGTGTCCCTGTCCCCCGTCCTGCTGCAACCCCTGATGTCAAACCACCCCAGCCATGTCCTCCCTGACGGTCTGAGCCTGCCTCCACCCCGTCACCACACATGGGAGGGATGTGTCCATGTGGAGCCGGGCCTGACCGTTGCCCCATCGCTACCTGGCAAGCACCCGTGTCCCGTTTCCCAGACCAGTTCAGTCTCTGCAGTGTTATGGGCAGGATGGACCGGGACCTCAAATGAAAAGTGGTCTCTGGGTGTTGAAATCACTCAAGCATGCCAGGAGGTTTGGCTGATGCTCCTCTCCGGGCTGGTGGGTGCATTGGGCAGTGCTGCCTGCCACACATTCCGGTGCAGCACACCACACCTTGCCCACGTGCTTGGAGCTCCTATCAACACACAGACTGCAGCTGGGCACCACCAAACCAGGAGCTTTATAGGTAAAAGAGAGGGGTCAGCCAGCTTCCCTTGTTCCAGCAGCCTGCTTGGGGGTCTCTCTGTTCGCTGGGGCAGACCCTCAGCCCTTCCATGGGAGGGGACCAAGGTGATTGTAGGGGACACGATGTGTGAGTGCTGCTGTCCAACCCGGCAGTGCCTGGGGAAGCCCGTCATAGGGCTGGTGGTGAGAAAAGCCATCACAGAAATGGCTCTAGGAGCTTCATCATCATCCCAGGGGGATGTTACGTCTTGGAGAGGGGCATCAACATGCAGCATATGGTGCAGGAGTTACGCACCCCGTGGCTGTGGTGGACAGGAAAAGGCAACAGAAGGGGATTGAGATAAATATTGAATAAAGAGGGACAATGGGACACTCTGGAATGCTTTACCTGAACAGGGAGTGGAGTTGAAACCCTGGAGGTGTTTGAGGGCAGGGAGGAGAGGGGCTGGACTAGTTCCCCTTCGGATCAGAGCGACTGGCAGGAGGTCTGGGCTGTCCCTGGGAGAAGGGCGATGTGTAGGACTGGGCTGTCCCTCTGCCTTGTGAGGTTCTGGCTCCATCTACAGGGATGTGCCTCCAAGTGGTGGAGGCTTTGGACTGACGCACGCCCAAGGCAGGAGGTGATGTCTCCCTGCCTGCAGCCAGCTTCTCCGGAGTCGTGCTCCCACTGCTCTGCAACGGATGGACAAGCTCAGAGGGCAGTAGGGTTTGTACATCCCCAGGATAAAGGGGCTGCGAGCCTGCCTGGTGGCTGCAGGACTGGGGTGCAATAAGGGCACCCTGAGCTGGGTGCAGAGTGTGGGTCCCACACTCACATGCCATGCACAGCATCTGCCAGGCCCTGCCTGCCTCTCCCATGAGCACAGCTCAAAGATGCCCCTCGGCATTTTTCCCCCATGGCATTACCGTGCAGCCTTGGCTCCCGTGGGACCACGCAGTCCAAGCTAAACCAGGCAGCAGCCTAATTTAAAAGCCCACGTGAATAAAAGCAGCATGAGCCATGTCTCTTCTCCCTGATGAGCTGAGCCCCACCATGTCACTGTTCATCCTTGGGTGTCCCGTATGCCGGCAGTATTAGGCAGGCATGAAGTAGTGACAGCTGAGAGTCCAGCTTGTCCCAGCACGCTACAGCCAGGCTAAAGGAAGCAATGTGAGTTAGAGAAGGGATGTGAAGCACCTTGTTCACAACCTTGCTGCCCCAGCCCAGGACAAGGGGTCTCTTCTAACACGCTCAGTGGTCCTTCACTTCCCACCTCACTCATGCTTTGCCTTGTGTCCACTTCAAACTACAGCACCGATGGCCTCTAGCTGGCTGTACCCATGTGTGCTTGTGGTAGGATAACCTGAGTGGAACTGGCCTCTGCCTCCCCACAACTCGATGGTCTCAGGGTGATTCACAACCTCCTACTCCTTGGCTGCCACCCCATATTAGCATTGTCCCATTGCTTGCAGGCATGCTGTTCATCTCCAGCCAAAAGCAAGCCTTCCCCACATTACCCAGGGTTCTGGGCATCCATATGTCCTGATGGCAACCGGTCCCAGCAGAAAATTCCCAGTCGATGGCATGAAAAAGAGTTTGGTCCCAAAATGGGGGGTCACCCTTTTTGACTCCAGGCTCACTCCTCTCCTTGTCTTTGCCTGTCAGACTGAAGGGATTTGTCTCTGTCCTGGTGACAGTGGGACAGGGGTGTGGCCTTGGTATGTCCTTTGTGGCGGTGACGATAGGTGTCCTGCTCTGAGCTTTCCTGCCTGAGTCAGGGCAACATACACGTGCTGTATGGAATGGTGACATACAGCTGGGAGACACGCGTACGCACACCTACATGCGTGTGTATTAATACAGCAGGACAAAAATAGGATAGAAACACCCTTCTGATCTCTTTTCTCTCATCTCTCCTAACCCAAATCCCCAATGCTATCTGCTATGTATCCCCAACCTCTTGCCTCAAAACCCATCCCCCAAAAAACCCCAGAAAGCAAGCAAGCAAGCAAGAATGAAAGGAAGAGCGAGCACAGGGAGGAATGCAATATTTGCAAGCTCATTGTTTTAAGCCTCCAACAACTGGCTAAAACAAGCCACAAGTGAACAGCTTCTCGTGACTGTGCACAGCACCCTTGCCAGGAGAGCCGGGCTGTAATGAGAACAGCGTGTGGGAGGAGAGGCTGCGTTGGATCGACGTGGAGCAGCAACCTCGGGCCTGGTGCAGCGGAGCTCTGCTGGGATGCGCTGCAGTTGCTCAAGAGAGCGGGGTGGGAGAGGGATGGAGCAGTTTATTGCTGAAGCACCTTGCTGCCTTGGCTGTCTGTGGGGCAGCTTGTGTGAGAGCAATCTGTCTTAACAAGAGAGGCTTAGCAAATGCCTTTGGCTTTACTGAGATCCCAGAGTTTTCCAGTGCTGCCAGGTTTTTTTGCTGAGCCACCCCTGCCTGTTACACCAGCTGGGAGAGCAGGGTGGGGAGAGTGTTCACCCATCTGCCTTGGGGTAATCTCAAAAAGCTTTTGCTCATGTCGGCTCCTTATCTGGGCTGGGATTTATCAAGCACACTAGGCTGAGAAGGGCAAAAACCAGGAGGAAAACTTGGGTGGGATGGGAGAAAATGGGTCTGGTGGCTCAGGATATAATCTTTTCTCTTTGAGACAGTTTGCATTGAGCCAGTGTCCCACTACAGCATAAGGGGACTCCCTGTATCATAGAATGGTTTGGGTTGGAAGGGACCTTAAAGATCATCTAGTTCCAACCCCCCTGCCATGGGCAGGGACACCATCCACTAGACCAGGTTGCTCAAAGCCACATCCAGCCTGGCCTTGAAGACATCCAGGGATGGGGCATCCACAACATCTCTGGGCAACCTGTTCCAGTGCCTCACCACCCTCTCTGTGAAGAATTTCTGCCTGATATCTAACCTAAACCTCCCTGTAGTCTCTCTAGGGTTTTATTGTGGTATTTGGATAACCCCTGGGGGATGACTCCATAGTTTATACGCATGGAGTGGTTTCCAAAGTGCTGCGGCTTTGCCTGTCTCTGGCTTCTCATGGGCATAGTCTTTGGACCCCTATGGCCATGATCACCTCAGCTGATATCTCTTCTTCCACTGACACTAGCAGATCAAGTTAATTCCCACCATCTTTGCCTCATGCCCCTTGGTTCCCCATGGATCCCTTGAACTCATGCAGGGGAGAGGGAAAAGGACCATCCCTGCAGACAGTTTGGCCAACATGGTCTTCAAGAGACCTTTTCATGCATGTCCTCAGCCCTTGTTTCTAGCACCTTGGGAAAGACATTCCTCTTGCTCCTCAGCTGGGGAGGTGGTGCTTGGGGGCCACTGGGACCCTCTGCAGCTGAGAGGAGAGAGGAGGGGTTGCAATCTCCCTGGGAGCACCGGAAAGGTTTGTAGGACGTGCCTGAGATGCCTGGGACATGTGGAGCAGCCAAGCTGACATTTTGGCAGAGTGCCACTCAGTAAGACGTGAGGAGAAGCAGGAACCCATGCCAAGGCCCTGTTTTAAAGCAGCCCCCCTTGAACTCTTTGATATGGACAGCACTTGGAGATAGGGTTTTGCACGTCTTTATAGCTCACACATCCACGTGAGAGAAACCTCAGCCTTGATCAGGCAGGTTGCTATCTGCCTTGGCTTGCTGGGTTGCAAGCAAGAGCTGTCCTTCATTCCCAAGGGCCCCTGACTCCAGCCTCAGCCCTACTGAGAGGCGGATCCTAAATACCTTCCAGCAAGGAGAAAGAGCTTGGCTGTGAGCTTTCTCAGGGCTCTGGTGCTCATTCCTGGCTTTCCTCCTCTTCACGCTGCTGGGAAATAGGGAGACACCCTCTCTTCGGACACTTCGGAAACTGCTGCATGAGGGAAAGAAAAATGTCTCTGCAGTGCATGGAGCATGAACCCAGGGACTCTGACCAGTGTCAGCCTGGCCTCAGGCTGAGGTCAGCACCCTGCTATCCCATCCCTGCTTCCTCCCTCAACCTCCTTTCGCCCAAGCCTGCTCTCAGAGCTTCCAGCCCTTGGGGAACATCCCAGCGAGAGATGTGGAAAGGCTTGGTAATGCAACGCTGGTGACGGGCGCTCCGGTGGATGCTTCCCTCTTCCCCTCCCCAGATGCTCTCCCACCCGCTTCCTCCCATGTCGGTTTCTCCAGTGGGACCTCTCGTTATCCGGGGGAGCATCCCAAGCGCAGGGAAGGTGCTTTGCTCTGGATGCAGCTGGCTGCTGGCGCCGAGGGCTCGCACCGCTAGAGGTCGGCCGGTCCCTGCCGATGGGAGGAGGAGCAGGAGGCCGAGAACCACTTCCAGCAGCTTGGCTGCTGGAGCCTTGTGCGTGTGTGCATGTATGGGACGGACACTGCCTCTCCTACTGACATCCCTCCCGGCCCCGCGCCAGCTTTCCAGGCTTGGTGCTGCTCCTCTTATGGATTGGGGTATTTGACACGCTAGGAAAAAAAAAAGAAAAATCAGGTCTGTAAGGGCAGGGGAATGCTAGAATAGCTGGAGTACCAGTTTTTCCTGGAAAAAAACCCAGCTGTGAGCAGACAGCCGGTGCACACAAAGCTCTGGCAGCTTCAGAGGCAGTCCCAGCCATCAGGAAGGTGAAGGGAGTCACCCTCAGCCTCACAGGAAGGGATCTCGGCACTGGTTGCGCTCTCCCGTTGCTCAGCGACCTGCAGGAACTCAGTACCTGGTCGTGCCCTCAGGACCCTTCACTGAGCGTGAAACGCCGATAACCACCAGGTCTGGGTCCCACCCCCTGTCAGTGACATTAGGATTAGCGATTCAGGGCAGGGTTGCAACCAGGGGCTTTAATGAAGATCCAGCTCTGCTTTGCTCGGTTCTGTCCATCTACAGAGCAAGGGAAGAGGCTGGCCTGGCGTACCTGGAGAAGGCAGGTTGCAATTTAACTGTGTGTATTACTGAGGGTCCTGCCTCAGTTTGGCAAAACTGTGAACCACAGGTGACAAGTTGGCTGCGAATGTTGCATTAACTGGACAATGAAGGACAGGAACTTTGGTACACCAGCTACTCCCTCTGAAACCACCCTTTGTGCAGCCCTCCTGCCTGGCTGGCTCGTGTGACCCCAGCTCTTCTTGCCGTTTTTTCCAAATAACATGAAACAGGCCCAACACAGCTGCATTGCTCTGTGAGAGTGTGCTGGTCTCAGCTGGGATAGAGTTAATTTTCTTCAGAGTAGCTGGTATGGGGATATGCTTTGAGTTTGTGCTGAAAACAGATAATACAGGGATGTTTTCATTTTTACTGAGCAGTGATTACACAGAGTTAAGGCCTTTTCTACTCTCACCCCACCAGTGAGTAGGCTGGGGGTGCACAAGAAGTTGCAAGGGAACACAGCTGGGACATCTGGGCCTAACTGACCAAAGGGAAATTCCATACCATATGATGTCACACTCAGCATATAAAGCTGAGGGAAATAGGAAGAGAGGACATTTGGAGTTTGTTTTCCCAAGTAACCATTACATGGGATGGAGCCTTGCTTCCCTGGGGATGGCTGAACACCTGCCTCCATTGGTGAATTAAGTCCTTGTTTTGCTTTTCTTGTGTGCATGGCTTTTGCTTTACCTATGAAACTGTCTACATTCGAATCCATGAGTTTTACCTTTTTTTTCCTGCTTCTCTCCCCCATCCTACGGTGTTTAGCTGCATGCTGGGTTAAACCACAACAGAGACCAAAGTACACTGAGGCAGAAAACACCAACAGTACTGAGAGTGGCTTCCTGGGCCAGGACCCAACCACCTTCCAAGCTGGTTGGAGATGGGCTACTGGCCATACCATAGGTAGCCCAGACCCACACTGCTTTGCTTACATGGACATGGCAACAATCTTCCTCACCAGTTTTTAAAATTCAAGGACTTCTTCTCTTTCTGGAACATGACCCCCAGATATCTGCTCAGGGACTTTCCTGTACTGTGTGCCCACAGTTAGACTCAGATCAGAGAAGTCTGGTTTTATTTCTTCACAGGTTGCTTTTTTGCTTGTACGTCTGAGGTTGCACTTATTACAGTCATTGGTTTCTTGGTTGCCTTGCAGGATGCTACACACCCACAGTGTCAGTGAACCACGGTTCCACAAAGAGCCTCTCAGATGATGTTTCACCAGGTTTTGAGGTCTCAGGGAGTTGTTGGAAGGGGGATGTAGCTCCCTCATTCACCTGTCTGTTTTAGGTCACTGCAGGAGTGAACCACATGGAGGATGTGCCTCCATCCCCTGAGCAGCAGCCAGACCTGATTCTATCCAGATGCTCTCTAAATGGTTTTCAGATGTCTCTCCTTTAGGAGAACAGCTTGGTACCTAACACCCAGTTTGATGCGTGGCTCAGACAGGCTGTTCCCCATCCAGTGCTTCCAAGAACTCAGTGATCCAACAACTTCCTCAGGTCGCCAGGCGCTCAGTCTTGCCAAGCCTTCTCCAAGGAGACGGTGATGACAGAGTTCACTTTTCAGAAGGGGAGAAGCAAGCCTACCTCCAAGCATCGTCTCTGCCTGCTATGGAGAAGTGGGTGAAAGAAAGCACTGGAAAAGCGGACATCTGCATTGGTCATGACCGTTCCAGCAGCAGAGGGAACCTCACTGAATGGAGGTCAGACTTCTGCTGCTGGACTTGGCTCCTAACTTCAAAAGGGGTTGAGCCTTAGCTGGTTTGAATTCAGTATCTCAGTTCTTCCATTTGTTACCTAAAGCAGGCCAATTTTTGTAATTTTTGGACACTCATTTCATGTAATCATAACCCTCCGGTACAAGAAAAAAATACTTTAAATAAATACCGGCGTGTTTTGTGACACAAAAACCAGATACAGTGTATGGAAAATATAACCTCCTTCCATCTGGAAATGGCTTGGGATTATCTACTTTTTCTTGTAACTCATTTTCTACATGTCTCTACTTCGAGGGTGATTTACTGCGAACATCTCTGTGTTCCTTTTGCTGTATTGATTCGTAAGAAATCCTTTCACAATGAAATCATGTTTTCCGTGCACCAAAAAAAAGTCAGATAGAAGATGAAGAATATTATTGTAACAGGAAAATGGTTAGGACAAAGAAAGCTTATAATTTTGTAAACAGAGGTTGGGAGGAGGCTTTTGGGATTGAGTTTCTGGGCAGCAAGTCAGAGGGTTTTTCTTTTCTTATTTTGAAGAGTCTACTGGCAGTGCAGAAAGAAGTAAATATAAACAGTTCTCCCCTATAATATGGCTTTGATATCTCAATTAGCAAAATGGAGAATTTGCTGAAGGATAAGCCAAGGAACCTTGGCTGTCTTGGATAAGTGTTACAAACTGAGAGGTCTTGTCCCATCACCGACAGTTTGTCAGAGAGGACTTAGCTAGATGCTGTCTTCTACCGCTGAATGTTTAAGTGACCAAAGCCAAAGCATTACGTGCCACAGATGCAATGGTGTCACCCATCCTGGGGGCAAAGAGGACGCAAGGAGAGCACTTTCCAACTAAAATGAAAGTCTTGGGAGTTAAAATCCATTGGGAAAAAAGGGCAACTATCTCTTTCCCCTCCCATTAGTCACAGTGAGTAACTGGGAGAAGGGGGTGATGGTTGTGGAAAGGAATGACATTTGGCTAAGAAACAGAGTTTATGGTATTTGCACTTAGCAAAGCAGGTGATTACTGTTGTTTTGCTTGCTAAAACTATTCTTCTCTTTTGGATAACCCAACATTTTCTTGTGGAACAATCAGAAAAAAATGTTCAGGAAATTGTGAAATTTTTTTCTGCTATTTTTGTCCATTTCTGCAGTTGCCAGTGATGACCAAGTCGGTTTCTAAACATTGCCGCTCTGTCGGGATAGCTTATTGGGAAGGCATGTGTGGAACGGCTCCTCCTGGGGGAACTGTTGTGCCTTGCCTGTGAATCCTCAGCTTCAACGTGTTTTGGCAACAAGAATCAGGGAGAGAGGAACTAGCAAGCAACTTCTGGGCCGCTTCATGCTGCTCACCTGGAACTGATTTTCAAGGGACCCATCTTCATCTGATGTAAATCAGCACAGCTCCATGGTCTTTGCTTGGCTGGGTGTTTTCCAAAAGTCTTGTATCTGGGCAGGCAAAAAGTTTGCATGTCATAGGCAGTCTTTCTGTCCCATTGTCCTGCCTTTATCCCCTGAGGCCATGTCCTCTGGGAGGGTTGGAGATGCTTATGAGTTCTGAGCTTCTATTTCAGGTGAGGGAGACAGGTACTTGGCTGGGAGATTTTATTTCTATGCAGAAAAATTCTGCTTGGGCAGAACCAGGGAAATTCCTTTCTGGGGCACATGACCCTCCTAGATTCAGTGCCAGTGACACATTTGGAGCTGCTGATCTGGGGATCTGGGGCTTTGTAAGCTCCAGCTCTGGTTTCACAGCTTTTGTGAGCTGCCTTGGAAAAGCCTCCAACCGTCTCATCCAGGTTCACCACCTCCTTTCCCAGCTGTAAAAATAACCCAGGGTGGGATGGAGAGCTACACCCTCTCCCCTTCCCATGGACCTCAGCAGATGTCGTGATGGATGGTGAAAGCCAACTCTGTGGAGGTGTCAGTGGAATTTGGCTGCAGAAGGAACTTGGTTTATTCTGTCATTCATCAGGGTTGTGATTGCTGCCTGACAACTGGCAAAATCAGCTCATTTCAGTCAACCAACAGTGAAACTCTAGATCTTTTCCTGAGCTCTGCTTGGAGGCCTTTCCAGCCGTCTGTATGCCCCTGTTCTCTGACTGACTGGCTCCAGCCACCCCGAGGTGGCCAGCAAGTGAGATGTCAAACTGGTGATGAGGTTTAGCTCTGGCTCAGGCAGATACAGGGACAATTAGCCTTAGATCAGTTTAGCAAAGTTGACAAACCAAAGTATTCCTTCTCTTCTGCCTCCTTCTCTGCAGATGGTATTTGTTGCTGTCAACTGTGATCCAGAAGAACTGGGTGTTTCAGGACTGATTGGATAAAGATTTGGGCTGATGGAAGTAAAATTCCCACATCCATGCTTTCTTGGACCATATGTCTTTGCTGTTATCTGCAGAGCAGCAAGGAGGAAGAAAGTGTTCACCCCAGGCACTGAGACAGCAGTGATCTCTTGAAGTCACTGGTCATCTGGAAACACGGGCAGAGTTCCCTACTCATTTGGGTTGGGTCTGAAAACAACTGTGCTTTCTCTGCAGCTTTCTCTAATTTCTCCTCTTATTTTTCTGATCTTCCCAGATGTGTAGGAAGGAATGTGGAAGAAGAGCATCTCAAGAGCAGGATATGGGGGACTTGTTGCATGTCATGGCATCATTTTATCTCCCTTGGAAGACTCTTTGGGTTAATATGGCATCTATCTCTCTCATTTCCAGTGCAGGGTCCATGCTCAGGAAGAGGACTGGAAGTCCTGTGCTATGGTAGGAGCAGTGAGTTTCTTCTATCATGGCTCTCATCATCAGCAGCAGAAGGAAACAGTACTTCCCATGATGACTTGTCAGGGCTCTTTGACCCAACTTTCAGATTTTTCAGTCCTATTCACCCATCTCAAATCACAGTTGATACACCTGACTTTGGCCTGATGACACAGCTACCGCTACAGTGGGAAATGCAACAGAGAGCTTGGAGAAGATGTCTAAGTCCTGTGCATCGACAAAGTCTTCATGGCTTTTGTCCTCCTTTTCCAGTTGTAGCCTGACATGGCCAAGTTTCTACCTCTCACCTTAGTCCCAGTGAGATTGCGGGTCACTAAGCTAAGATGTGACAGCGCAGTGAAACAAAATGCAGTGTTGCAAGTGTTCTCAGTTCCTCAGCTCATCCCAGTGCCTTATTTCATCTTTCACTTTGTAACATCCTTGGAAATGGTGATATTTTGCTCTGCAAGGCCAAGCTACCTAGCCTGCTTTGCACAGCGTGTAGTTTCAAGCTCCAAGTTGATGGTTATCCTTGCCCGCTCTCCTGTCATCACTTGTGATCAACACCCAGAGCTTCTGAGGAAGAGATAAAAATACCATAATGCATATAATTGAGCAGCACCATAATATAGGTATAGGGAAATCCCATGATGCTGCATCTTGAGCCCAGGATGGTGGTTTGGAAAAGGTTTGTCAGCTTTGGGTGGCTTTCAGGGTCTGTTCTGCTAACAAGATCCCTGTACATGTCAGAAGATGTGTCTTTTAGTGGAAGTGACAGGCAGTGTGGGCTGGTGGTCAGAGCACTTCCTCAAAATTGCCTTGACCCTACCCATGACCCCCTCCAGGCCTAAGCCACTCACTGAACTCCCTGTTTCCTGAAGCATCTCCTTGACTTGACTGCCTCCAGCTCTGAGAAATGGGACTGCTCGAGCCCTGTGGCTTTGTCTGCACAGCAAGGGCTGATGTTTCCTGGTGTTTGACAGTGTGGGAGAAGTTTCAGTTGTCCTGTCCATGATGGATGTGATGGCTGGGGTGGAGGAAGAGTGCTCCTGTGCTAGCTGGATAGTTCTGCCAGACCTGCTTGTGCACCCTGGTTGTGAAGACTTGCCGAACTTTGCATGGCTCATCTCGAACAGTCCTCTTCAGTCCTTCCCAGTCTTCCCAGTCCTGCTCTCCTCCTGCTTCCCATACCACCACGTGCCTGTCGGTCTCACTGTCTGCACAGATGTTCCTGGGCAGCTGAGTGAGCAGCATGTTCTTGCCTGCAAAGCGCAGCCCCACAGCTGTATTGCAAACAGCTGGGTGGGGGTGGTGCCTGACCAGGGGATTTCTCTCTGTGTTGAACCACGTTTCAAACACAGAGCCCTCTCCTGACCTGGGACAGGACTGAGCGGTGAAGGAAGGGTCACATATGGTGGATTTGCACAGGTGAGGGGTGGGAACCTCCAGGCCCAGGACACAAAAATGTCTATTCTCATGGGGCTGAAAACACCAGCCTATATGGCACCAGACAGATGTTCTTGAGCTTCACCCAGGCTGTGTAACGTGCCTGCAACGGGAAGGAGCTTACAGTGCTCAAATTGCTAAAGAAAATCATGTCTCCATCACTCTTTTGGGCACTGCTGGAAGCCACACTATAAACTGAGGAAGGACCACTAAGTATACATGGATGGGTGAAGGTAATGGGGACATGGGTAAAACCAACCTTTTCATGGCACGGCATGGAGTAAAGGAGAACCGGCAGTCAAGAAATGATAAAGATCAGTGCCAAAGTAGGGACTGATAGGGATATAGGGAGTGAGGGGTGGAGGACAGGTTTAGGGAAGGGGGAGGATGGCTGGTAAAAGTGGTAGGATGGAGGAATGTGAAAGTAGCAAGTGTGTTCAGGCTAGAGGAGGAGTAGATGGAATCTGTACCCTTGCAGCCAGTACAGGAAAATGGGAGTAGCTGGGTTGGGAGACCTTCAATCTCCTCCAGCGATGCTTGAGATAGTAGAGGTGGCACATTACAAAGAACTCATTGCTCTCAGACTCCATTCCATCCCCACACAGGACAAAGTGGAACCTGCTGACCCCCAGATGCAGAGACGGGAAGCCAAGGAGCACCGGGCAGGCTGGCAATGCCACGGCTGGGAAATGTCTCCCAGGAGCAGATGCCTTTAAAGAAAAAAAACACCCAACCGAAATCCTACGGGTTGAAGAAAGAAAGCAGAGAAGTCCCTTCAGCTGTCGAAACTGCCTTGTCAGCATCCGAGAGCAGTTGGCTGGCTTGCTGGCTCTGACAAAAATTGATGGGGACCATGTGGCCGTCAACACGGGAGAGGGTGGGAGGGTGCCAAGTTTTCCTACGTATGTGTGTGTGTATATATATGTGAGTGTGTATTCATTATCCCATCTCTTCTGCAGTTGCCTGTGTGACTTGTGCCAGCAAGCTGTGGAGATGTGGCCTTTCCCTGGAATGAGGAATGCGTCAAGGAAAGTGGGGTTGCATATACTTATGAACATATGGAGGCCCTGGAGTCACGCCACACGGTTTGCCACTAATTGAAATAGGCTGGCTAACCTCTTATTGTGGCCACCAGGAACAACCCTGGGGGAGGGATGGCAGAGGGGGAGGGGAGTGCTGTGCATGGGCACAGTACATCTTCCAAAGCGTGACTGCAAGAAGAAAACACCTCCCCTTTCTCCTTCATCTCTTCTAGGAAGGAGAGAGGAAGCTGCAGGGGTGCAGCAAGTCCAGAAGCAGAAAGCTTTGCCCAAAAGGTCAAACATGGATTGGAGGCTGCCCCAGAGTAAGGTCCTTTTGCACCTGGAGTAGATTTGTGTTCCACCGAGCCTATGCCTGGCCACCTCCCCCAAAGGCGAAGTGCTGCGTGGCCAAAATGAGGTTGAAAGAGGTTCCCAGTGGGAAGGGACAGGAAAAGGGCAAATAGGAGGCAACTTGCAGAAGCAAACTTGGGTAGTGCCTGAAAAGGAATGGCATGGGAGAAGAAGAGGACCAGCAACACCTGGACTGTTCTATGGGCACAACAAAAAGCAGTCACAGGGACAGATAACTTCTGGCTGCTCCTGTACAGTTGAATTTCTGGGGCATGTTCACGTATGGCCAAATGCTGACTGTCCTCCTGGTGCCCACACAATCTCTGAAGTCAGCTTGGAAGAATAAGGTCTACCTCTAGTATAGGCTCAAAGACATCCTGATGCACCACAGACAGGTTTCACAAGCTGAGCCTAGGCTGAGGGACTTCTACACTTGAGTTGTGTAGGAGAAGAGTGCTTGGCTCTTCCTACAGGTACCCTTCCTTCAGATTCCAGTGCACCTGAGCATCTCTTCATCTCTTCACTTTTCTAAACCAGGCTCTCTGCTGTCTGCTCCTCCCCACAGATGCCCACACAAGTCCTGAGTGTTCAGACACATCCAGGTTGAGGTGCTCCAGTGGCTCTTAAGAGGTGACCTGCTTTGTTGTTCCCCCTTGAACAGCTATTACCATCTCCTGATTGCGGACTTCCCCTGAGGCTGTCTTGTTCCTCAGCCCTCAGAGTCTCAGTCTACATCTCTTGGCCATGTGGAGATTTGGGTATGCCAGAAGGCTGGCTGCCTTGGGGAAGTCTTCCAACTTTTGGTGGTACGTCGATCACAGTGAAATACAGCTCATGTCACCTCTCCTTCTTCATAACTATGTCGAGGGGTGAAGTCCCCCAGCTTCTCTGCTATGTTGCTTTTCCCATCTCTTGTGTTTATTTCAGAAGACTTTAGTCTGTCCTTCAGGACTAACTGTGGGAAAACATGGAAGGGAAGATTATCAGCACCCTTGTGATTTTGTAAGTTCCTTTGCTTCAGAGTGGGAGAGCTCTGATGTATACCTCTGGCCAGCTAAGCCTGTCCAGGTTCACATCATCTCCAAACTCAAGTCCAGGATTAGTTTTTTCCTTTAGAAATGGGACAGAGGTACTAAACTAAAATTGAAACAAGTTCTGAATTACCTGTGCAGTGAGGATATAAAGTGCAAGGGGCAAAGAAAGATGGTGTGGTCTTCTAGAAAGAAAATCCACAGGAACATAGGGAATTTACGTGTGGGATTTCCAGCAATAAAACGGGGTACCACTGTTATTAAGAGAAACTAGACTTTTAAAAGTAAATTTTCAGCAAAACAATGTTCACAAGATGACATTAAGAATATACTGCACTTGTATCATCAGCTTCTCTAATGGAGACAATCATAAAAGGTCCCCCATGTTGTTAATTGGGTGTAAAGGGAAACAATATGCAAAATGATTTTCTATCATATTTATAGTTCTTGTAACAAGCTGAATGAGTATTTTCCTGGAGTCGCTTTAGGAATTTGCTTACTGAAAAAGAATAACATCTGATTTTGATGTATAACATTTTTAGAATATTTTAATTAAGGTTCAAAAGGTTTCCTAAAACATATGCAGGCTGATCCATTCATCATCAGACACTCGAGATGTGCCCAAAATATCTCAGGGTACATCACTGCTGATAGTGTGAATCTGTACTTTACAGTTCCTTAACTTCATTTTCCTTGGGCTGCTGAGTCTTGGATAGATCTCTGACTTTCTGCTTATGTATATCAGCACACGAAATCAAGCTTGACAGTGCCTTTGAATGGAAATGAGCATGTAAATCTTATTACAAATATGTATGTCAGGAGTCAGCTGAAGGCTCCTACGTGCCTATAACCATCCTAATTGAATCTCCACGTCCCAGAGATCTAAAAGATGAGAGACAGCAGCTGAATGATGGGATAAATAGGAAGAGGGAGGTGACAGAGGGTGGGTGACCAATAAAGATGATAGGAGATGTGCAATTCCCAGCTGGCTGGGGACAGTAACCACAACTTGCTCTCTGTTCACTGCTAACCCTGCACTACACTTTGTCACTCAATCACACATTGCCGGAGTTTCTTTCATCACTGAAATCTTTAGATGATGTAAAACAAAGGAAAGGAAAAAGAAAACAAATATCTCTCCATCCTCTCCTCTCTTTCCACACATTCATGCCAGCTCCAGAAGGGAAGGAAAAGGCTTTTTGCACTTGACATAGCTGGCCAAGGAATCCCAGGATAAAGTAGCAGAGGTGACATTCCGGTCGTGGATACACAGGCAGGATCGGGTGTGTGATGAGAGGCAGCAGGTGGGATGAGAAGATCAAGTCCTCAGCTGCACATGGCCACATGCTAACGCTGGTGGGTCTCCACTTGCATCAACCTCTGAAGGGAAAACCTGTCCTCCGTACCACAGATGTGATCGGTGGGAAGAGGGGGTGCTAAGAGGGGGAGAGGGAGGATTGTGGCTGTTTTAAAAAAGAGTTTTGTTTGGCATCAGTGCTCTGGCCCCTCCCCAGGCGTGTGGTGCCAGGCGCTACCATGAGTGTTGTGCTTTAGCACCAGCCACAGTAATCACCACCACGCTGATCCCTTGGGCGCCGGGACCTGCAGCTTTCCCCTCCCTGTCCATGGTTCCTTCCTCACCACCCCGAGCACCGGGACAGGACGGCATGGCAGTTCTGCAAACGAAGGTCAGCAGCACCCATTTTGAGAGTCCTTTTCAACCTTATTTAGATTGCCTTTTTTTTAAAAACACTGCTTTTTGTTCCAAAGGAAATTGCACTGAATGTATAAGTACATGTTTTTTAGGCAAATGGGTTCCTTTACATTAGAGCCTGTGGGATGAAAAGCAAACAAATTTCAAACGTAAAAATGAGATGAGTGTGCCCAAATCTGCATCATTCTTTTGGGGTTTAAGAATCATATGGATTTTTCCCTTGCTGCTGTCCGAACGCAGGCTCCACAAGCCTTACCTGTTTATGAATTTGTATGTCCTGCATTGTAATATCTTTTGGGCAGGCTTGATCCCTCTCTGTCCCAACCTGAGCAGCAGATGGATTGCATGATGAAGGAGACGACAAGGACACCCATTTATTCAGAACCTGAAGCCTAAAGATGTTCTAAATCTTTGTGTCAACAGCAAAACCAAGGAAGCTTTGTTTCTCATGCAACTTGAAGTTGAGCACCTCTGTGGATTCTCTGAAGCCTTGTAAAGGGCTGAGCTCACGCAGCAGTGGGTGTTTTTATTAGATCTATAGTTTTCTTTTTTTCCTTCCACTTGGCTAATAATTTTCACAAAACTCATAGAAAGTTCCTATTTCAGAGACTTACACTCTTCTGTTATATTTTCTTAAAACTGACCTGCGAGTTAAAAAGCTATTAGGAAGGACCCAGACAAATGTATTGGCAGGCTAAAAGACACTGTGATCTCACATGCCTGGTTTCCTAAATAAACCTGTCTAAAACCCCCAAGGATCACAGTACATCATCTGTTACTTCCATCAGCATTTTTTGAATGCAGGACTGTGATTTCTCCAACAGCAGATGGGACCTGGAATCTTGTTGGAAAGATTTCTTTGAAGTGACCTACGCAATATTTGTTTATCCCAAGGGAAACAGTGAATAGGAAAGGTAGCTCTTTTTTCCACATGTCCAGTTACTTTAAACCCAATGATATAGGCAGCTAAGGTGGCTTTGCAGAGCCAGCCTATGTGAAAACTGCTGCCTCCTGCTGCAGCTCACCCCAAGTCCTGCGGTTTTGAGGTAGCTCAGCAGCCACAGGACATGATTCTTTGTCTGATGTGACATCAGCAAATCAGCCCCGTGGCTCTCTTTTGTGCCTGGAGATTTCCCCATCAGGAATATTTTGGAACTCTGTGGATTTCTTTGTGGGAAAGGTCCTTGCAGAAGTAGTTCAACAAACAGCAAAGTTGAGGCTGGCTGGCAGGTGCTCCCATAGGGAATTTTAACTGCCTAGGACACAACTCGAAGAAAAAAAAAACATCTCTAACATCTCTGTGACATGATAGGTTGCATTAACATCTCTTGATCTCTCTCCTAGCAGGGGGTTCACATGGCTCCAGTCTAAAGTAGGCAGCTTTCCACTGATCTCAACAGGGACTAGGGTAGCTCTTGTCACATAAAACACACAGGAGGCCCAATGGTGGCGGTTTAAATGGAAATATTTTCCATGGCTTTTGCTGAGGTTTGAGCTATGTTGTGGGCAAAGCTTTTTTTCTGATTGTTTTTGTCCCTGCCTGATGACCACATTACATTGGAAAGCCAAATCCTTAGCCCTATGGCCTGACACTTCTCCTCTTCACCTCTTGTTTCCTCATACGCAGATTGCCTCCGCTCCCAGCCAAAGCACACCCTGGTCCAAGCTTGCTCAGGAGGTGCTTTCTGCCAGAAACGTCCCCTGGGAGATTTAAGAAAGAAACAAACAAACCAAGCAGCCCTCACAACATCCCGATGACAAACAAACACACAAAACAAGCACACACCCCCCCCTCCCTGTGTTCCTCAAACGGCATCTGACCCTGCTCTCCCTCTCCAGACCCTGGGGGCAGGGGGTGTATGTTTGCGATAAACACAGAGCACTTGTGTCAGGGTGAATACTTGGAGCAAACTGCAAATCACTGACTTTTTCCCAGGGGAGGTAAGAGGAAACTTCCAGCAGAACCTGTTTCATGAGTCTAGCCCCTCTGAAACAGAATAGGGTGAGGGTGGTGTTCCTGTAGTTGCCATTTCTTACCGGACCAGCGCCTGTACCCTTCACCTCCTCCTCCGTGAGCGAGCCAAAAGCCGTTTCTCCAGTGGTGTTGGCTCTCTCTTGGAAACCTCTCTCTCCACCACCTCAGGTGGGATTGACAGGCCATGTGTCCTGGGTCATGAGCTCACATGCCATGGCGGGGGGCTACTTGTGTATCCCTCCTGGTCAGAGTTGTCTGCACTTTATAGTGAGAGTGCTGAGAGTCTGCCAAATGGCTCCTCCTCTGAACCTTGCCTCTTGGAAGAAGCCCCATCCTGGGACATGGAAAGCTGGTTTGGACATTCAGATGGTAGTAGAAATTCGTTCTGTATCAAGTAAGCTAACTCCCTGGAGGATGCAGACCGACGGAGAAAAGGGAAGAGAAAGTGAAGAGTAAACCTCACCACATCACCAGTGCTATTAAATTTCAACTTCCTGCACTGGAAGATGCTCTCAGGGAACACCTCTTGAGAGCACGTCGCAGGTATGGCCGGTCAGACTGTTCACAGGCTGGGATATAGGGAGGCTCATACATTGCACAACACTTCAGAAGTCTAAAAGGCTGCTTCTCACTCGGGGTGGAAGGAAAGGTGCCTGCTCTTTATGGAAAGGGCGGCATAGTTTCAATACATCTGTCTTGTTATGGTGAGGTAGGAGATGCTCACATCTGCGCAGGACTTTGTTTATCCAAACATTAGCCTGAGCTTGGAAGTGGAGGTTAACTTTCTGCAAGCCCTTTCAGGAAAGAAGAATTCAGGTTAATTCACTCCTGTGGGAGCCAGCTCAGAGGAATGCTGGATAACTTGGAGATTATGCTGAGATGAAGGAAATGATTTTGTGGGTTGTTCCAGTGCAGACTCAATGCTTTACTGAAATCATTCCTCCTCTCACAACACCCCTGTCCCCAGCCCCCCTTGGTACAGAAGCTCTGCTGCCAGGTGCCTCAGTGTGCTGATAGGCATTAATTAACCCAATTAACCTCACCTGGGACCTCACCCACACCCTGTCTCTCTGCCCCAGAGCCCTATTTCAGCCAGGGCTGTTAGTCCTTTCCTGAGCTATGCTCTAGGTATGCTGGGCTGTAGCCTTGTCTCTGATTCTGCCTCCTGGACAGACCTTGAACCTATGCTCCAGGTAACTTGTCTCTTATTTACATCCCTCTGATGTGGGTTGTAGCTTGTCTCCAGCTCTGTCTTTGTCCCTGTCTCTTTTTGATCTTGCTGGGCTCTCTGCATGTACTCTGGACTGGTCTATTTTTTTGCCTCATCTAGGGTTGATGTTGGATGCAAAATAATCAGTATGTGGTCCTGCTCCTAGGAATAGTCCAGACAACAAACTTCTCTGGGGGCAGCTCTTGTCAGTGTACCCCTTCCTTAGGTGGAAATTTCTTCCACTGCTCCCACAAAGCCCCTATATCCTAAACTTTGCAATTAACATACACAAAGCCTAGTCTTGTTAATCTTGTTTTGCAGTTGTTGCTGTTTTGGTGGTGTCAATCCCATTATTTTTACACAGAAAGATTTTTCTGGTCTTGTTTGGAGGATTTCCTGTGTTAGCATAGATTTTCCTGTACTATTTTTATAAAAATCTGGATGTCTCTGTATGTAGGCTTTGTATTGACAGTGTGGCTATATTATTCTGCTGGGCTTGCCTAAGAAAAAGGACTCCCTGGTGGGGTCTGTGCTTGGTAGCTAGACATCACATGTGAGTCCAAAACTTCCAGGAAATGTTGGATTTATCAGGGCAGGGTTTACTGGGGGTGGGTTCTTGTCTTTCATGCTCCTCCTATGATGCTGATACCTTCCCTGCTTTTGCAGTGTGGGCAGTCTGGGAATGCAGCATAGGGAATTGGTCTTGGGATCACACTGTTGTGGGTTGGGGTGAAAGAGCCTGGAGTCCTCGATCCAACTGAGGTTGTAGCTGTGGGTGCTGGGCAAGGCTGAAAGTGGGGTTGAGGTAGAAAGATTTGTGGTTTACGCTGACAGACAGACAAAGAAAGAGTGCGCTGCAGCAGACGTGCCATGCAGGGATGGATGGAAGGTATGGGGTTAAATAAAAGAATAAAGGGGTGCATGGGTAAAGTGGGAACAGCTGATCACTATCACCCAGAAATCCTACACCAGGTGAGACCCATTACACTTCCCCCAGACCATGCCCCTTCCAGACTTTGAGTCTCAGCTGGTGTTGCCCTTTTAGGAGGAGGCAGGAGATAAGCAGATGTGGAGCACACAGTGGATTTTATAATAACACGGTGGTTATAGACAATTGCCTAATGAGGACCAGATGGTCAGTTTTATTTTAAGTTGCCCTTTAACAACATTCCCATCTAAGCTGTGTTTGCTAAGTAATAGGTTTTTAATGAGATGCCCATAAGATCTTACAACACATCGGGTTTTAATCACACCAACCTATTTAAATGGCAGTGTGTATCTTTAGCACTCCTACATTTTTATGGTGTTCAATTCCTTCCCACGGCAGTTCCTCACCCCAAACCTCAAATAGGCTCTGTCAATGGGACCATTTCTCCCCACACTGGATGCTGCCCCCGCTGAACTTGTCCTTGCTGTTCCAGGCTGACACTGAGGACAGACCTCCTTCCAGGAGAGAGGAGGCATCTTCTCCCTCCCCTCTGGGAAGTCACAGTACAGCTCTGCTTCACAGAATAAAAGCTCTGGTTATAAATGCTGGTCCTAGATAGGAGAGGCAGGGAGTGGTGTGATTTGTCTTGCAAAGACACTGTTATGAAGCCAAACAAGCATTTGCTTTGGAATGATGCCTCTAAATCCCCTGGGCAGTACCACATGGCCATGCTGCAGAGGGTGTCTGAGATCCCAAAGACACAGTGGACATTTCAATGGCCATGAGGAATCACTCAGAAAATATGCAAGCCCCTTGCTGTATTTTGACTTCAGGAGGGGGATGAAACTGCACAAGATGTCAGCACATCATCTGCACTTCTGCCCAAAGTGCGAGAACAGAGCAGAAATTCAGGTTTCTTGTTTCTCTACCCTCTATCTACCAAGCTGGGTCCTGGGTAGCATAGGTAGCTCATATCCTCTCTGGGAGCTGTATTACGGTAACCTCATGTCCACTTACCAGTCGGACAGACTGTCCTGGCTAGGGCATTGCTCACTCATCTGAGCAGAGGGAGGACAGATGGAGAGAGAACTAGGGAATATGGCTTGATGAAAGTCCTGGGTGAGCAGGGCTGGACCAGACTGCAGCTCCCCTGCTTCTCATGCCTGTGGGTTCCTGCTGTTCACCTTTATGATCTGTGTCAGCCCTCCAGCCACCTAAGCCTGCCATGGCCTTCCCAGTAGTGCCCAATGTGACTTGTGCTTCCCTTTGCAGGCACTCAGCCCAATAATGAAAAAATACCCTGCTGTAAGAAACCAGTTTGCAGCCAGGTAGAGCAAAAAGCCTGCTGTAAGGATGCAATATTCTTTTTTTTTTCTTTCAACCAGGCAGTCCCCATGTAATATCTGTGGGATGCTTTCCTGCCTATCCCACTCTTACAGACATTAGCAAATGTTTGACAAAGCAACGCGTGACTTTTGCCTCTCTCCACCTGGGGATTTCATTTTTCCTGTTGATGTCAGAGGCTCTGTGAAATTGCAGATGAGATCAAGCTCTGCTTTCCTTCCTGGAGTCTTGGTTGCCCTTTGGTGGAGCTTACACTGAGACTGTGACTGTGTTAGTTAAATGACATTAGCATGTTTCAAAACGGTGTGGTATTTTTTCTTTCTTGGTGGTGTGGTTTCCCTCCCCACCCCAGGTATTTTGTATGTTTACTCAGTCACCTTCCAGCAGCTGCGAACTCAGATACTTTCTGCTTCTTAATGGGTGGGGGTGGCATGTTGGTGAATGATGCTGAGGGTTTGGGGGCATTCACAGCCTTTTCCTGTATTTGAAGTAGTTAATTCAAAGTCAGCTCAAGCAAAATGCATCTTCCCCTTGCACCAGACTGAGCCCTGTTTGCTTGGCGGCTCTTCTGTATTTAAGAGCTCTTGTGGGTAGATGCTGGGAGGCACCAAGAAGCCCATCGTGTGTAGGGCATAAAAGGAGCAGAGGAGAAAGATGTAAGGGGATTATTTATTGAGGAGTTTAAGTCCAAAAGTCACATTGGTCACACTAACAAGTGTGGCTCAGGGGGACACTGTGTGCACTCACTTCTCAAGTCCCGGCATAGAGTGTAAGTTAGGTGCTTTCCTGGAGAAAAACAGGCTTTGCTGATTCATCTCTGAGTAATGGCCATGGTAGAATGTGAACAGCAATGGAAGATACAACAATCCAGGCAGGAAGAGCTGGGGTGCAAATCCAACTAGTAAATGTCTACTTAGCCTTGACTACTCTGGGCTGGGCTTGACAGCAGTACTACATATATGAAAGGTTTCACTGGGTTTGGGGGAGATACTAGCTTTTGCAATTTATCTATTTTGAAAGAGGCCATGAGCACCCTAAAAGCATAGATTTATTGTGAGTTCTCCCTGCATCTCTCCTTATGCCAAACTTATGGGCAAGACATTTTACCTGGTTCCTCACAGCAGGGAGCAAGGGAGTCTGAGGTTGTTGATGCTGCTCAGCTTTAGCCTGGCAGGTAGGATAAGCATCCCAGATCTCCCCAGATAAACTCTGGAATAGTAGATTAGACAGTTTTTCTGAGAGATCAGTCCTTGATGGCTAACAGGTTTTGTCTTTCCAAGTCTCCCAGATGGAACCTCTGCCCTCAGTCTCAATTCCAGTGACATTTGTTAAAGAAAACAGTAGAAAAGCAAAGCTCCAAGCTCTGAACCTTCTTACAGCTCTTTGGTGAAGCAGGAGCAAGAAATGGTCCTCTTCATCCTAGAGAGGCCAACAGGTATCTGCAGTCCCAGGAAAGGGCTGATGGATAGGTTGCAGAGTTGTCCTGGGGAAGGGAAGGAAAAGGAAATATTGGCAGTGATGGAAAACTGCTAGTATGGGAGGTAAAGTGGCTACAGAGGGAGATTTGTTCTTGAATCACACAATCGGCAAGATGGAGAGAGGTGTTCCCTGCGGAGGCACCTTGGCATGGCTGGGAGTTGTGCTCAGCCCAGAGGGGCTGCTTGCCCCGGAGCGAGTAGCAGCCTCTGTCTTCCTTCCCAGCCTCCCCGTTGGAGGTTTGCTGACTCCTGCAGCCTGGTCTTCGGTTAGCTAAGCAGCATCTGTGTGAAGTGGAAAGTGTGTGTGAGCACAGAGCCACAGCTGGGCTTACGGCCCTGAAGCCGTGTTGTCTGAGCCAGCAGTTGCTCTGTGGGTTCCGGGAGCTTTCCTTGGAGCCGTAGCAGCCTTGCAGGGAAAACAATGGCAATTAGAGGGAGCACGGCGTGTGTGTTTGGCACGGAGCTAACACCCCCTTCTCTTCCCACCCACCCCCCAATGATGGGGCATGTTTCCTGCAGGCACATGGAGTCAGTAATTTGTGGTGAGCTCCGCTGCCTGATAGTGGATGAAGGAGCCTCAGCACAGCTGGGAGCGAGACAGACATGAGAGAGCGGCAGCTAGGGAGATGGGGCTTGGCTGGCAGAGAGGCAGAAGTGGGAAAATACTGGGATGCCATTCCACTTGGGGGGGTACCCCTTGCCAGGAAGTTGGCTTCTCCGAAGCATGGAGAGCTGCTTCACGCCTCCAGCACCCGCTCCAGGGTGATGGTAACACCAGGGATGTGTTGCTCAGCTTTGCATTCCCATGCTGGTGTAAGGCAGATCTGATGGACTCAGCCCCTTCCCCGAAGCCAAGGCTTGTTCATCTAGATTCATGCTGCTGCAAGAGGGGCTGGCAAATTGAGAAACTTGGTCTCAGCTGGGGATTCTGTTTCGGCACATCAGTAATGTCCCCAAGGCAAACAGTCTTGCAAAATGAGGGAGGCTGTAACAAATCTAGTGGTGTGAATCCCAGTGTTGCCAGGATTGGGGGCATTGCAGCTGCAGGAGCAGTAGGATTCAGAGGGCTCTGCTGGAAAAATGAGCCACAGAGGGGTGGCAAGTAATCACTGCTAACAGTACAGGACCTCTGGCCAAGTGGGTCCAAGTCCAGCCATGCCATAGATCCAGGCGGCAGATTGCTGTTTTCCCCTTCTGTGATGATGGAAATATTGCACCATCATATCTTCCTTATGGAAAGAGGAGAACCATCTTCCCATCAGAGAGACTTAGCCCCGAGGTACAAGCATATTAAAGCAGCGTGTGAGGGAGGTTACTATGAACTGTTTCCTAGGGGCCAGGTCAGAAATCTCAGTGGATAATCTTTATTCCCCTTGTCCAGGAACTTGCACTAGAAACAAACCCCAGAGAAGAGCAATAGTTTTCAGCCTGAGCTTTGTAATGTCTTTGATTCTGCTCTGCTGGAGATGACCTCCTCTCAAAGAGGCCATCCAAACGCAGCCACCAGCTTCTGCCAGGCTGTTTGTAAGGAGGCATAGCTGTTTGTTCCTGTCCCCTTTGGGAAGGGACAATCCTAGCAGGGCAGTTGATGCTCCAGGTGAAGTCTTGCAGGCTATGATTGCTTTGGCACAGAGTTCAAGTCCTGCCTGTGGCTGCTGGCAAGGTTCTGCTAGCTGTTTTTCTCCTGCAAAGCCGCCTTGTGTTCCCATGGATGGCCCAGAGGCATCTCCAAACCCAGCAGTGTCTGGGTCTAGAGGAGTGCAACACCTCTGATGCTATGGGAGCATTGTTTCGTCCTGGCTTGTTGCATATTAGCTCTCACTGCTCTTTGATGGAGGCTGTGACCCTTGGGCAGCCTGGTCTTAGAGCCTAAATGTAGTAAGTGACAATGCACCTGTATGTGGATTGGTATGACTGAGTTCATCGCTCACCCCACAGGATGCTTTTTTCCCCCCAGATCTGGCTGTATCTTCCTATCTTTTTGAACTCTTCCCTTTGAGCAAACTCAGGGGAAAGGGCCTTACAGGTTCCAGAGCTGCCAATGGTGGGAACAGATGGAGGGAGTGTCTCTCTCCGACAGTGAGATTTCATAAGCCTATTCATTTAGGGAACCATATTAAAAATAGAAGACACTTCGTAAAACAGTAGTGACTGGAAGGTGGGGTTTGCAGGGAGCCTGACAGACATCTGGGTCCTTGATTACTTGGTTTCAGAAATACAAAGCAAAGTTGTCAGCAAACAATAGTCTACGAGCCCTTGCCACCCACCCCTTTGTTTATCCTGAGAACAGGGATGTGGAAACTTTCCCTTTCTGTTATTGTTTTAATGGAAAAACTTCCTCCCCTTCAACCTTCATCAAAAGAGATGCATCATGCATGTAATTAAACCTCTGCACAAAAGCTTTTTCCTTTCCTAGCCAAATGTTTTCTGCTGCAGCTTGACTTGACTGGAAGGAACATTTCTGCCCTGCCCTGTACACCTTGGGCTGAGAATTGGGTGACAGTGGGTGCTTGGCCACCTTCTATCTCACAGTTGGCTCATCTTGGTTTCTCGGAAGGTGTAGATTCCTGATGAACCTTGTTCCATGGCTATGGTTCTTCAGAGGACATGTGCTGTCTCCTGTAGATGCTCTGATGGCTAATTAGGGTTGAACACTCCTCAGCCACATTTCTCTTAGAGTAGGATTCAGTTCAAGATGAACACTCCCAAATGTCAGTGCCTAAATACAACTATAAGCTATAACCCAACTGTGTAAAGTCACCTGTGGCAGAGCAAACGTGTGACACCAGGCATATTACCTTGACTTCCAAACAAACAAGAGGTGGCAGACAATGAAAACAGGCAAGTCCTGGCAATGGTCTGTGGTTGCATGGCACAAGGTGAGCATCATTCCCTAACGAGATGCCTGCACAACCCTCCTGTGGGCTTGAAGGTGATGTGCTCCTCTGTCCAAGCAGAGCAAAGCCATGAATGTTTGTGTTTACTTCATGTCCTCAGGGACACCTGGGATGCTCTGGTCCCCACCTCAGTGATTACACGAGTTGTTTGGCTGGTGCAGCTAGTCATGACAGCTGGGGCCGTGTTTGCGTTGCACACAGGATGGAGAACAGACACCAGAAAATTTTGGAAACGTGGTGCCTCGCAGCACAGTGAAAAGCAGATGTGAGTGTTTGTCCTGTCACTGGAGAGGGTTTGCAAATACACTGCAGCATGTCCATATTTGTAACCTTGGGTCTATCTGCAATTGAGGATCAACTGATGCCTGTGTTACATGGTCACTGGGATGGAGCATGCTTGGGAGATGCAGCTAACAAATATTTAGTACACAAGGAGGGCTGGAGTTTGTACTGACAAGCTTGGCAGGTTCTTGAGACAGGCTTTGACTGTACATGTATAAACAGGAAGATGTAAAATCTTTTGGCTCCACATCTGGACTGTGGAGGCTCTGGAGAGCTGGGTTGTATTCTTGGTCTGGCTGTTCCTCCCATCTCATTGGAGATGCTTCTTTTTAGAACATGCCTTGCCTCAGTTTCCCCTGGCCTACTCTCACAGTCAAATCACAACCATACTGACAGCCTCTCTCATTGGTGGTGGTGATTGAGATAGCTGGTGGTGTGCTGGCAGGCATCTCTCTGGCATTCAAACCAGATGGCCTCTGTCTGTGTCCTTAGGTCAGCATACGTTTTAGATGGAAATGGGCAACATGGTATGCTCAGAGGGACTTCTGGACCCCTTCCAGTCATAGCTGAAAGACATTCCCCAAGCCCTTGCAGAACATAGCACATGCCAAGGGCTAGCTGGCTGGCTCTCATTGCTCCTCAGATGCTCTGACTCTGTTCCTGGGCCTTGTCTGTTCTTGATCACATGTGCTTCCTCTGCCTTTGCTGGGATCCTATCCAGGACCAGATGACTGAAAGATCACAAGGATATTGATAGGAAACCTTGTCTGGAAAGTGCCAGCCTTAGCTTTGCATAGGGCTTAAGCCTCTAGAAGGAGGGAGGCACAGTTGGGTCAGAATTTGACCCCTCTAAGAGGGTCTCATGCTGGGAGAAAAGGTGAAGAAGGGATCATTCATTTCATCCAACCCAACACTGCTCCTGCAAGTTCACAGTGTGACATGATAAATGCTAGGTCAGAGATATTTGGAGCCACACAAGGAAAGAGGAAAGTAATGAGATCTGAAGCATCAATGGATGGATCATCCTGGGAGCCAGGAAGGAATTAGCCCCTTCCTCTGCTCCCTTCAGCCACACAAAATTGGCCAGGTGCATTGTGGCAGTTTATTGCTTCCCTCTGAAGCATTAAGTTTTGGCTGCCATCAGAGAGACGGTATCAGCACACTGGTTTGGGATGGAAATCTCTATTCCTATGCGTGGAAGTGCCAATATTTCATTGAATAAGAATGAACTGGGCCCAGAAAAATTTTTGCCTCAATGAATTTGCTGTTCCCAGGAAAGGTCGGTATGAAGGGAATGTTGGTTTCTAAATCCATCACTTTCTAACTTCCTTGCTGCTGCATGAGTGGTTGTAGAGCATAGGGACAAGCAATCCCAAACTTCAGTCCTTGTCTGATCCTAGTTATCCACCTTAGCTTGCAACTGATCCCCTTTGGCTCCTGGTGGGGGCTGTATAGACAGAATTAGCTCAATTGCCAAAGACCCCAGTGCTTTGAAATACCTCTATGGTAATGAAAACTGTCTATGCTTACACTGTGGGCTCAGGGTTCAGGCCTGTGAGAAGTTCAGGACATAAGGGAAACCACTGACTGGGTTTCCCATTCCACTCTTCTCAGCTTCTTTGGCTGTTTGGCCTTCTTGGAGTCTGTTTGTTTGTTTTCTTCTGTTCTGTGAATCAGATTCAGACTTGGTGTGACTATGTAGGACCTGATAGGGTTACTCCCAGGCTGAACGTTTATTTCTTTAGACTTATGTGAAGAAAGCAGTTCACGTTCCCCTAAACTGAAGCTGTGTATCTCGTGTTTTAGTTCAGCTCTTTTTAAAAAACCCAACACTAACCTTTGCTGGGAAATTGCAAGATGAGTCAGATGAGTGCTCAGATGATTCCTTTTCACTGCAAAATTCATGGCTCTTGACTTTTCCTCCCAATTGCGTGTTCACCCTGTGAGACGCAGATTGAGTTGGTTTGTTCACTGAGTCGTTATATTGCCTCACTTAAAGAGAGAAAATGCTAGAAATTGGACTCCACTGGTGGCTCATGTTCAGCCCTGAACCTCTGCAGCCAGCTGACCTGTTGAAGTGGGACAACAGCAGAGAGAAGCTCAGGTCCTACCTCTACAAAGCACAGGGCTATTTCCTATCACTAGTTCATTTAATTAAAGAACAAGGCTCAAAGCCCTGTTTCAGTGAGGCTGGAAATGAAAATACCCCTTGAAAGTGATGGAAATGTCATTCTGCCCAGCCTTGGACCACCTCAGGAGGAGGCAGCCTCCCAGCTTGCACATCTCAGCCCCTCTGCACACTTGTCTGTCCACATCCATGTCCTGGAAGGAATTCGGTCTGGACTGTGTGTCACACAAAGGTACCACGTGGTCATAACTAGGGAAGCACTTGGGACAGGGAGATTGGCTGCAGTGTGAGGTTCCTGCCTGGAGCTAGTTCATGGCTCAGTGGGGCAAAACCCCTCTTGTGTTACAGGAAGGCACAGTGCCCTACTGCAGTAAGGGTCTGATGAATTGCTGCAACAAGGATCTGATGAATTACATCACTGATGACTGGAAATAAACGGGCTACAAGTCAAAGTGCCAGCATGGCCTTCACTGTGCCTCCCCCTGAGCTGATGAACTGGTGGGGTGCAATCTATATAGACTGCATGAGGGCACGGCATCACGTCGTACAATCTTAGAACAAAGGAAGGTAAAAAGGGGGGAAAAAAAAAGTGGAGAGTAGAGGGCTGAAAAAGACGGGAGAGAGTAGGGAGTGAAAGCTGGGTTTGGAGGAAGAAGAGTTGGCTTGCCAGGTAAGGTGGTTATGTGTTGTTTTTTTCTCTCCAACTGCTCCCCAGCTCTAATTTATACAATATAAATAATTAAAAGCTGTGCAGACCCAGTGCTAATCCTTGTGGTATTCCACAAGCAACTTCCTTCCCGCTTAGAAAGGATCCCATTGAGAATTATCCAACGGTTCTTGCTCTGTAGTCAATTTTCCGCTCCTGTCCACGAGTCAGCAAGTAGAGTCTGAGCTCTCCTTTTCCTTGGTCCAGACTTCCCCAAAATGCATGGCATAAAAATTCCATTATGTGAGGTCCCCTTCCTCTTGTCCTGGAGCTATCTGTGCTAAAATCTCACAGCAGACCTAAAGGGGAGAGGAGGAGGTCTTGCGGAAAAGCAGTGATTCCTGAAGCCATACTCAACCACACCACATCCATTTGGTCACATAAATCAGTTCTGCAACAGCCCTGCCATAACACTGTAGCTGAAGCTTGACAATCTAAATTGATATGATGGTGGTGTGGCATTCTCCCAGAAGCACAGGGCACTAATGGAGGGCAGTTTAACTTATGCAAATGTATCCTTTGGGAACAGATGGAGTCCCTAGAATAAAGAAGAGGTTATTCTTTCTTCCCTTCCCTGCACTAAACTGAAAGGATCTGCCTTGCTGTCACCAGGAATATGATCTTAGAAGGAATGACAGTGACATAGTAAGACTCAGTGGCATGTATCCTGTACGCGAGATGGAAGATTTCTTTGGTCTTTTGGGCAAGACTGAACACTTCTGGCCTGAAGAAAAAAAAAAAGGGATGTAACTCTTAAAGGCTTTGTAGCTGTTAGCTGCAGTCCCTTCTCCTTGGCACTGGGGGACAGATCAGTTCTAGGCAAGCTTGCTGGGAGAGGGAGCCAAGCCTCAAGGGCTATCAGCCACGTCTTGCTGGAAAGGAACAGAACTATTATTGTTGCTAACGTTTTGCAATGTAAGGAGGAAGAATATGAAAGGATATTTGGGGAGATGGGTTGTAAAAGCTGAAGGAGGCTTTTTCAATCAAGAAATTACCTGACTTAGCTAAGGTGGAAGGTTATCACACATTCAGGAATTCAGGGTCTTTGCAGAGCTACTGTGCTTGAACTTCCTAAGAGAAAGGGAATAAATTCCCAGTCGCTGAGTTATAGGTTAGGACTCAAGAATTTAATATGAATTGGCTCAATTGCAAGAAGTATTTTCAACAGCAAGTTTG